>NC_022009.1:62216517-62226001 GCF_000317375.1 Microtus ochrogaster | reverse complement strand
CCTGGAACTAGCTCTTGTAGACCAGGCTGGCCTCGAACTCACAGAGATCCACCTGCCTCTGCCTCCCGAGTGCTGGGATTAAAGGTGTGCAGCAACACCACCCGGTAAGATACATTTTTCTAATGTACAAAAATCATGTTTTAAGTTTCTTAGTTAGGCATAAAATAGTTTACACTGTTGCACTGAGTTCCCATGGGACGTGCATAACGATTTTCATCTTTCTCCTTGCAAAATTCCCAGTTTAGAAAGTATAGACCAACAAACTAACCCAGTGCATGTTATTGTGGCGTTCTGTTTCCAACAACGACCGGCCACATTGCCTCCACCTTGGTGATCTGTGCCCCCACTCGAGCTCGAATGCCACACACTCAAGGGAATGAATCATCTGGTCATTCTTACCCAAGTCCTCGGTCCTCTGGGCGAAAGCATGTCAAAGTAGTCAATCAGCAGCCTCACAACTTGCTCTTAATGAAAAAGGTTATTATTTAGGAATACTCAATAAGGGATTGAGGGATGGTTTGGCAGTTAAAACATTTGCTGCACCTCCAAAGGACCCACGTTTGGTTCTCAACACCCATGGGTAGCTCACAACAGCCTGTAACTTCAGCGTCAGGGAATCCAATACCCTCTTCTAGCCTCCCTGGCCACCTACACTCATGTGCACATAAACCATCCCACTCAGGAAAAAAAAGTCAGTAAATTACTTTATTCTTCCTTTCTCCCACTTGGCTAAGTTCAACACTCTCCTAAATACCCAGCTGGTAATTCAGTGTTGAGGCATAACTGAGTTCCCAAAAGATTTGGGCATATCCTATGACTATAAAATCACATATTACATGAGGTTATAATGATTATTAATTTAAAATAGCAAATACAATTGCCCTAAAATGTGGCCTACACCTTCCTCTGGGTTCCTTGGAAAATTTCCAGGTTTCTCCTTAACTCCCTCAGCCTCTTAGAAATACGGTATGCGCTGGTGAAGGGAGACCAGTTTCTGTCTGATGGGAGACGATCAGTTTCTGTCTGAGAGGAGTACCAAACTGGTATGGGCATACAGTAAAGGCAGGCAAATCTGTTTGCCTTGTAGCCTAAGCCAAGGCTTCTCAAAGTGAAAAGTTCCTATGAAGCTATTATCCTTAGAGACTCCACTATCAAAAGTGGGTTTTGCTTCAAGTCTCAAATGTCCCAAAGCTTGGAACAGCTTTTATAAGTGCTGTGCACACACTCAACTGCAGCAAATTCATTGTGCTGTGCACTGGTTGAAGGCGGCTATTCTGCATGCTTCATGCCAAGAATTAGGTTCACTGTCTAAACTACAGAGTCGCCTTGGAGACAAGCTGGTCCAATCTGCAGAATCTGATCACATGGCATGATGATGCCAAGGGACACCACATACTTTGGGTGAGACTGCAGGTGTTGACATCTGCTTCAACAAAGGTGCATTTCTAAAATTTATTTCCTAACATGTGTGTGCAATAGGCATAAAACATGACCCCTACACAAGACCACAAATGCTCGTCAGGTAGCTAGGTTAGCACTTTGTATCTGGAAAGATTGGACTTAGGGAGGATTAGTTGGCATCTACTTGCTGCGACAGAATAGGAGGTTTCTGCAGCCTCCCTTCCTTGGAACTTGTTACTCCCGTTAATGGGGATCCTGCTTTCATTTGTTTCTTTTCTCTCTGTGCAGGGAAACTCTAGAAAAAGCAGAGTGTCTTCCCCAAGGCATCACAGTCAAAATCAGCACAGAGGAGGATCCTCTAAAGCTTCTCGGGAGCCACTTTGAGAGTCCCAATCGAGAAGGGATGCGAGCCAGGGATGTTAAGGGAAGGAGAGCTTCTGTTGGAGCCCACACTACATGGAGGCTATTATTGCATTGAGCTGACCAAGCTGGCCTAATAAGAGGTTGACAATCTGAATCCAGGAGCTGCAGAGTATTTGCAGGCATCCAGGGAATAGAAACATACCTGGATCAAATTATATTGAGCTCAGAAGCACACGGAGCATTCTAATGCTTTCCATTAGCTTGCGGTCCTATTGGGTGGTGGTGTTCATTAATGCTCAGTCACAGAAGGCAGGATGCAGTGGATGCCAGTTCAGAGAAAGAGGACAGCATGGGCCACCAAAGCCTTGTACAGAGGAGCTGACTTGGCCAAGACCCCAACTGTATTGCTACAGCACCAATAGTCACTGCTGCCATGACTAGCCAACAGGTAGCGATGTTAAGTTTGAAATCCCAATTCAGAGAAGAAGCAGACAGAGACTCAAATCAACAGAACATACAGAATCTGAGAAAGAAAAGCTGCATCATGAGAGCCAAGTTTGGAGCTATTGTCTTCAAGGTCTCCCAAAAGCTTTAAGGGAGCTCCTGCCTCACCTCATTGCTGCTGTATAAGCCTCCAGTCCTACAATTCTGCACCCAAGACCCGGGCAGGACAGAGTCTTTATGGACCAGGCTCCCGGTCTAGTTCATTAAGTCTCATGCTGTAGCCTGCTACTTCCTTCTGGAGGCTCTTATCTCACTGACCTCTCACCCTGGAAGGATTTCAGTTTTTGACATAGCCTCCATGTAGTTTTCTCTATAGGTCTTTGTTCAAATTTTCTTTCCAAGTAGATGAACCCAATCCCTTTGTTGAGTGTGGTTCTTCTGTATTCTAGAGTATTCATTACCAAGTATTATGTATTTTTTGGCCCTCTGTTCACTGTCTTCTTGCCCACTACAAAGCTCCTACATATACAGCAGGTATCTAGATTGCAGTGAGGTCCTCCAGACATGGGTCTGCCGCCTAGCCTGCTTAGATATATGAGAGGGTGCTGTGGATCTTTAGGTCCAAAATACCAGGTGAGAGCTAGAGTGGTTCATAGGCAGCTAATGGGGAGCTCTCAGCCCAGGATCGCAAGAGTGCCTCCATTTATTGTGTTCTTGTCGCTTCCCTCGCGATGAACTCTCCCTCTTCCTGCTCAGTCACATCAACCAGAACCTCATTCCTGGATCCAGAGTGAGCTCGCGCCCGCTCTCTCTGTCTCTGTCTCTGTCTCTGCCTCTCTGTCTCTGTCTCTGTCTCTCTCTCTCTGTCTCTCTCTCTGTCTCTGTCTTTCTCTCTCTCTGTCTCTCTCTTTCTGTCTCTCTCTCTGTCTCTCTCTCTGTCTTTCTCTCTGTCTCTGTCTCTGTCTCTCTCTCTCTCTCTCTCCTTAGAATAACTGTATGACCCAAGGTGCCTAGTTATTTTATTGGCTGGTCATTAACTACCGCTCAGGGTTTCTTGTTTAGTTGATTGGTGGGGTTTTTTGTTTTGCTTTTCCATCGAACCCTGAAAGGTCTGTTTTCCTGCTGTAGGATAATTAGATTTCCATACTCAGCTGTTTCCCTTAGTCAAAGGCTGCGCTTGCTGTTGTTGTTTGTTCGTTTAAAGATGATTGGATTGAGGGCTAGGGTTATAGGTCAGTGGGAGTGAGGAAAAGTGCTTGTGAAGACATGAGGATCACAATCAAAACCTCCAACACCCACGTAAACAAACAGGCATAACTGAGCACACCTGTAACCCCAGCACTGGCAGACAGAGACAGGAGATCACTGTACTTGCTGTCAATCTGACCAAAACCCAGAAAGCTCCAGGTTCAGTGACAGACCCTATCTCAGGGATGGAAGGCAGAGAACGGTAGAGAAAGGCACATGACATCCCTCTCTGGCCTCATATTACACACACACAGTCTGCCCCCGTATACACAAATGTACTCACATAGATATACATACCCACATATATATGTATATATACACATATATATGTACACAGCCGTGTGTGTGTGTGTGTGTGTGTGTTCTGGGAGAGCATAGACAGGTATTTCCAGAACAAAGTTAGCTAATGACGGAGGGGGGTGCATTTTTTTTTTAACACTGATCATGGAGAAGCACACCACAAATGGTAAAACAAATGTCTGTCAGTCTGTCCCACTGCATGACATTTTCTCTAGTGACACGGGGGAGAAGGTGCTGGCAAACAGAGAGCAGACCACCCAGAACTCCACATTCTGGAACACATGGCCTTGTACCTGGGTCCCAGCCCCAGCTCTGGGGAGCTGGACAGGGATGGATCTGAACGCACCGACCGAGGCCAATCACAGATACAATTGTACGGTTCTACTGTAGTCCTTCTTCCAGAAGCTTCTGCAGGTGGTAACTCTGCCAAAGCAGAGCCCTATAGGATGAGGCTCACTACAGTCTAGGCTTGCAGGCTTTTCCCCAAGGGTGTCTGCTTCTCCCACCACCCACACTGAGCCAATTCCATCCCACGAGCATCTCTACCGCCCTGCCCCTGGCTCTAGAGATCTGGCTCCTGGTCTCTCCTCTGGCTCTCGAATGTCACCTTCTCTACTGTTTAAGTTTTAATTTTAATTTTAGGAAGTAGTTTATGTCTTAATGCCAGATAGAAGAAGAGTATAATTGAGATGGGAATTTTCAAACGGCCGTGGGCTTGGCCACTTCTGCTCCGCTCTCACTGCCATAACTTGGTTGGCTTACTTCACATATTGAGCACTTAACGATATCTTTTAAAGAAATCTTTGTAGTGTTTTTATTAAATGGGATGAATTTTTTTTGTTACAATAACACGTGACTCGAGGGATTTGCCACCACCTGGTGGCAGCATACCCAAACATCAATGGCAATGTGCCTTACTATAGAAAAGGCTGGAACTGAACCCGCTACTCAGAAGTTATGCAGTAGTATCAGGAGTATCCCAGAGACACATGTCATTGTAGAAAAACACATTTAAAAATTACAAAATCGCTTTCCCAATGAAATCCTAATATTTAAAAGTTAAGGTTTCCATAAATGAATTACCAACCTTATTACATAGATCTCTTTGGCTTGTAGGAAATATTTTCCTAATGTCTTAGCGCCAACACTGTGACAAGCCTCACAGTTGTCTCCGATTGTTCCCATGTTTGAATGTGAGTGTCTTTTTACCCTCTAGTCTCTGCTTCTTCCTCTTCCAGTCAGAATGAATGCTAGATCCTCATCTAGTTCATTCTTCCTGAGACTGCCGGAGCTGCACTTCTCCTCCTCCAGAACCAAACAAAAACCAGAGCAAAGACAACTCTCCCGGACCTTCAGAAGCTGCTGCACAATAGAACAGGGAGACCACGGCTCAGAGTACAACATGTTAGCAAAGGAAAGGGGGAAGAACTTGGGAGTTTTCTTCCCTTTCCAGACCTTTGAGCTCTCACATGACAGACAGTTCCATAGTGTACCGGTTTTGCCCACTGTAACCACGCCACTCAGCAAGGCTCTGTTAAGGCCGAACACCGTTCTCACTCAGAACTAGTTCCAGTAAGTGAGGCACTGGAGAATGAAACGGAAAGGAGACAAGAGCCAGGCCTTTCTTGGAGGTCTCCAGGTCTCCAGCCATACACAGAGACCCTCCCCCAAATGATGGGTGCTGTCTTAGACCTGATCAGCCATACAGAGACCCTCCCCCAAATGATGGGTGCTGTCTTAGACCTGATCAGCCATACAGAGACTCTCCCCCAAAAGAGGGGTGCTGTCCTGGACCTAGTCAGACACACAGAGCCCCTCCCCCAAATGAGGGGTGCTGTCCTGGGGAAGGCTGGATACACGGAGCCCCTCCCCCACAAACAAGGGTGCTGTCCTTGGCCTTCTCTCCGCTCTGTGACTCAGAAGGCATGGCTTTCTTGCTCGCCGTGACGTCTTAGACCGGGTTTTCCAGGAAGACACAGGAAGAGCTTCAGAGTAGGATGGGGCATCCTGCCAGCTCTCAGGACTGTGGGGAACTGTGTGCCGCAAAGAGGAGCGGCAGCAAGTCTTGGCAGAGCAGAAGGAAGGCCCTTCAACAGCCACAGTGCACAGACTTCTGAAGAAGCCACGATGGCTTTGCAAGGAGCAGGGGCCAGTAGGGTAACATCCTACCAGGTTCCCTGTCTACCCTCAGTGACCCCCATGGTATTTAAGGACAGCAGCAATGAGCCATATTTATAATTTGCAATTGAAACCCACACCAGGTTTCCATAAACATTCTTACTAATATTCTTTGACAGCTTTTCCTGCGTCAGCTACAAATGAAGATGTTACAAATAAAATAAAATAAAAACGCTTTCTTAGCAAAGACAGGATGGAAGGGGAGTAACCAGGAAGCCAAATGGCAAGAACCCATCTAGTGATCTTCATATTTGAAGGATTTTGCCACTGTGATCATCAGCTATGGTGCTCTCCATACTAGCCACTTGTGAAGTTCGAGCGTTTGAGCTATACTACCATTTATCCCTCTGGCACAGCATAGCCAACATTAGGTACTCCACAGATCTGGACCACCATTCAGATAACTCATTGGTCACTGTAGCTTTGAGGCTGGTGGATACCTCTGATATAATTACAGTATGTTATGAACCTGGTCCCCGCAGCCTCTCTACAGAGTCAAATGTGGCCAGCCATGACCTTCTGGCAGCTGCAGCAGCCATAGCACAGTTTGCACCAGCTTCAAATTTTAGTCCTGACCTTCCTGGATGTGGAGTCTTGAAAAATGTGGCTCCAGTAAAGTTCTGAATCCACAACTATCAAAAGTAACTTAAAAAACCAAGCCTGCAGCGTCTCTGAGATGTTCCTGGGAGCGCTCACTCTTACATGAGGTTTCTGCAGCTGCGGCTCTGAACACATGGTCATGCCATGCACCACAGGTGACCCCTACATCCCAGCACACGAGTGATTGCTGCTGTCTGCCCCTGGGCTCAGATCTAGACTACTGTAGATTATATATCGTTGTGTTTTTATTGTACATACGAAGTGTTCTGCTCTTATGAAAACTTAATTCTTTAATTACAGAAAATGAAGACTTTCAAGATTTTCTTAGACTTTCCCCCAGAATATATCAAATAGTCTATCCTCGATTGTATTGTGCTAAAATGTCTGATTTCTTTAAATGCTATTGGAGTTGTTGATATTTTGGTTCAAAATAAATCATTAAATGAATCTTGATGGAGTTAGAACAGATTTTTCTGAACATTTCTGAAATGGCTCAAGAGCTACTTCTGCCTGTGTGCATTCCATATTTCTGAGAATTGACATTCTAAGAATTGACAATTACACAATATTGGGGTTGGAGAGACGGCTCAACAGTTAAGAGCTTTGGCTGCTCTTCTAGAGGACCCAAATTCAGTTCCCAGCACCTATAAGAGGAGGCTCACAACCACCTGTAACTCCAGCTCCGGAGCACCAATGGCTCTCTGGGTCACTTCCGGTACTACCCCCCCCCCTCTCTCTCTCTCTTTCTGACACACACACACACACACACAAATACACACATACACAAATAAATCAAACCTTTAAGCATTAAAGATCAATCAACTGAAAAACGTTTCGATGCTCTACACCCTGCAGTATCTAATATTTAACCCAAATTTAATTCTTTAAGTAAAACTAAGCAAGAACAACCATTTCATTAGTATGCAAATTCATTTCTGACTTTAGTGAATGGGAGAACTATTTGTATGCCAAAGGACTGCTTAAGATACATTTCCCCGTGATGTCTGACTGGCAAATGTCTGGTCTGTAGTCTTATGTTATATATCCAGGGCTGGGTAAAAATTTTCCAGGTGAGAAGGGGTCATGAGCAGGGAAAATTTCAGAAGTCTGGCTGGAGATAAAGAAGACACAAAATGCACACCTGGTAACTCCCCCTAACTCTGATTCCTCAGAAGCAGAAAGCTCCCACAGAGGACACAGACCAGAACACGAACGAAAAGTCATGTCAAAGTCACCAAGAGAGCAAACAGGTACAGGAACGCTAACGTGCCTTCCCGCTGTGGTTGTTATATAACAAGGACACGGTGGCTGCCTTAGCTCCTGGGCCATTACTACATATCTTGAGATCATTCCTGATACTCTCGGGTAAAGGAACACCAAACAGGAGTCATTTATCTGACAAAAGACCTTGTTTTTTTTTTCCTTTTCTATCAATCATTAAACGAGTAATGTCTTTTTATGTTATTGCTTTGACATTCATTAACACTCACGTCAGAGGAAATCTTGGCAATTAAAAATTCTATCAGCCACCGAAAGCTGTTTGGTCTCAACTTGCTACGAGTCATTTTTTTTTTAAACGGACGCCATAGCATCGAGATAGGTCAGGAACTCACCCCAAAGTTCAGCGTGAATTATCTCTGATATGGCTCAGGCAGAAATCAGAATTTGACATCTCTGTATTAACTTTAAGGACAATCTGGACTGACCAGCCTAAGAGGAAGAAATGCCTCAGAAAAAAAAAGGGAAGCCAGAGAGCAACAAGCTGCCATGTTAGCACAGGAATTCCTCCTTTTGACAGGGCACGGACTTCAGCAGTGTTTCCACTAGAGATCTCTGAGCTCACTCGCATCTCGTACACTTGAAGAAAGGCCCTTCTTAAATTCCCTCTGTTTGGAAACAAGGAGCAAGCGTCCGATGGGACAAAGTGAGAGCCCTGCCCAGTACAGGGTGGCTTGCTCATTTCCAGACCACTCCTACTGTGGGAACATCACCCATAAAAACTGATTATATATCATCTACGGCAATCTCATCACACAGCATTGAGAGAAATAAAACTGAACAAACACTTCTCTTTTTAATAAAGAGCAATTTAGAGGGTGGGATAAGAACAAATTTCCTTCTTGGAAAAAAATCTGTGTGTTGTAAATGCGTCTTTTATTTAAGGAGTGGATTAACCTTGTGCCATCTGTCTGCATGCATATCTGCTTTACAGAGAGTAAAACTGGATGGAAGGAGATGCCCCACTACTTCTCAGCATACACATAAAATGCTAGAACGACACATTGAGAGCGTTCCCTTCTGTCCACATCTACTTACACTGTCTTTTCAGTATGGAAATTATGTTACTTAATCAAAATCCAAGATTGGAAGTGGCACTAAAACCCTGTCATGATTTAAAGTACTTAGAACTGAAAATGTCGCATAGACATAGCCTCTTCAAAGACCCAAAGCATTTGAAACGCCTTGGGACATGGAATTATCTACACTCATTTATTCATCCAGCAGGCAGTAAAGACGCAACTTTACAGATGGCGGCCAAGCTACGAAGGAAACACGACACTGGCCTGTGTTTCACCACCTTGAGGAACAAATCCAGGCTTTCAGGAAGTAAGCTGTAATGGGCTTTGAATGTTCCCTGGGCCCTGCCTCAGCATTGTTCGGGTTCAGTAAATGAAAGCAATACAGGCTTTAAGAAGGATTCCAAACTATGATGGGGAGATTTAGAAATGAAACCCAGCATCACCAAGGAAACACTCATCTCACGGTGTTCTTTAGGCTGAGATGGATGCTGTTTTCCTGAGTGGTTCAGAAAGAAAGCTCCAAGAAGTGAGTAAGAAAGGGAAGTTTCTGCGGGTTGAACTATGATGGTCACTAGGAACAGGTTCAGAACCACTGTCCTCCTGTAGCCATCACTCACTAAGAACAGGTTCAGAACCACTGTCCTCCTGTA
>NC_022009.1:62189097-62216167 GCF_000317375.1 Microtus ochrogaster | reverse complement strand
GCTCACTAGGAACAGGTTCAGAACCACTGTCCTCCTGTAGCCATCACTCAAAAAGTAAGAGCAAAGACACCACGATTCAGAGGGTGGCTTATTACAGACAGATGGACAATGCTTCAAACACTAGCTCTACCCACAGATCATAAACCCATCATGCAAACTGAGGCAGAGAGGTATGGCTGTGCTCTCCACCCAGCCCAACCCTTGTCGTAGCTCCTCGTAACTCCTGTCCCCACCAGAACTGCAGTGGCAGTGCTTTCTCATGTGATTCCACTGGGATCAACAAGTCGCAGGAAAGCCAAGTGAAGAATTAGGATTGGAGCACACTATACAGGTCATTTGGGTTGACTTTGAACCATTACTGCCACCCTACCTTAACCTTGGGCCCATTATTCAAACTCTTTCCAAGTAAAGTTTACTCAACCAGACTTAGACGTCATCTCACGTTCATGAAACAGTCTGATACAGCATTTCTTCACCCTCTTTACTCTTTTGAGCCAATATCCCTATCCCAGATATACCAGCAGACTGTTTAGCTAAAAAGGAAAGTTGAAGATTAGTCATTTAATTGAAGCCCTGCGTTAAGTAATGTAGCCACATGTTTTGGGGTGGGAGACCATGTACATTAAAGCCTGATGTTGTTTGGTTTCCTTTTTATACCCCCAAAATAATCAAATATAAAAAGAAATCACATAATTGTTTTTTGCTAAAAATTGAGTTGAGGAGAGCTGGGGAGATGCTCATTGGGTAAAACTGTTGGCTATGCAATCATGAGACCCTGAGTCTGAATCCTTAGCACCTATGTAAAAAGTCAGGCTACAGTCGGGCGGTGGTGGCGCACGCCTTTAATCCCAGCACTCGGGAGGCAGAGGCAGGTGGATCTCTGTGAGTTCGAGGCCAGCCTGGTCTACAAGAGCTAGTTCCAGGACAGGAACCAAAAAGCTATGGAGAAACCCTGTCTCAAAAAATCAAAAAAAAAAAAAAGTCAGGCTACACATGCCTGTAACCCCAGTTTTAGGAGACAGAGACAGGGAGATCCCAAGAGCTCATTGGCCACCCAGTCTAACCAAAATGGACAGCTTCCCATTCAGGGAGATACTCTATATCAAGACAAGCACATATGTATGCAACACACACACACACACACACACAAACTGAGTTTAAGAAATCTTCAATATGAATCTGCATGTATTTCAAATGTTGTGTACCCCCATCTATCAGCCGGTCTTTCCTTCTCTTTTCCAACAGTTCTGGGCGTGGGCCCCAGAAGCCTTGCAGAGATTAAGGGGCCCATTGTTGGTGCTCTGGTTGGAGGCGGGCCCTCACAGCAATCTGCTCTGATAACATTCTTGATCATTTTCAGGGAGCACTTCAGATTTACGCTCACATAAGATCACTATCTCTTGGCCGTCGGCCTATTGTCATGAAGGCATAACCTTTGTCCATGAGCTGCTTAGCCCAGTGCCATAACCACAGGCTGAATAGAGGGAGTGGGAGCTCTTCCCTCACAATAAGAAATCACGGATGTTATAGTATAACTGGAATTCCCATAGTGAGTCCAGAGATCTGGAGTGGTGGATGATCCCCAGTGACGATGGCTCTATAAATCAGTCACAGGAAACTGACTGGTGAAATGCTTACAGAGACTGTGAAATGCGCATGGTTGTGCCATCTCACCACTTTTGAGTTGCTCGAGTAGACTTAAGACCTGTTAAAATGTTTTGTTTTCCCTTAAAGAATTACATTTCTAGTCTTCATCCTATGTCTGCTGTGTACTGGGAAATAAGTCGAACTATGCCACTATGCCAGTTCAGTAAATACTTAAAATGATTTCTCCTAAACCTTCCAAGTATCTTCCCTTCCCAGCCAAACCCTCCCACCATGCCACAGTCCAGCCACTCCATCTTCTTGTCTCCTGCCATTTTCGTGCTTTCTGGAAGCTCTACAGTTAGGAATTCCTCTCTTAAAACCCAGTTCCCCCAAATTTAGACAATAACCCAAACAAGCTGGGAACCAGAGGCGAGTAGAGCCCAGCTAAGCACTGCCCTGTTAAAGCAGGTCACTGCACTTCTGTACGGGAGCCTGGGGTTCTATTCGCTTTTACAGCCACCCCAACACCTTGTTGGGTTATATTATGATTTGTCGAGGCCTCAGGCAGTAAGTGGTCCTAAACGAAGACATGAACTTTTTCCTGTTTCTTGTTCTGTCGCAAGCTAATGAATTCACTTGAAGCAATCTTACTTTATAACCGTTCTGTGAGTTCAGTATCCAGCCCTTAGCCACAGCTCTGGTGTTGAGGATGCTGCCATGTTGGCAAATGTGGAATTAATTAAATGTCGGTGTGATTCCATCAGATAATAACACGGTTCATCTTTACTCATCCAGCATCGCAATTACTCTCTGAAAACAAGACAGAAGCAAAGAGGGAGTGTCTGACTAAATCAGGCCAAACCAACACGATTTTCCCTCTCCAATCACAGCATTCTTTCCTTCCTCTTAAAGCTGACGTGTGATTACAGGAACACAGAACGCTGTAATAAAGAAAACTGGCCATTCCTATCCCGGGAAGCAAGACGCTAGGCGATCCACCCTAGGGAAAATGGGGACAAAATATGCCTTTTTAAAAATCCGAATTCAGACAATAAGCAGCAGCAGTGTTGATAGCCCCTGGCTTTTCACTCCTAGGCAACAATAGTGGCACGTCCCATGACTTGACTTTGTCAACGCTCTCCCCAAACAAAGCAATGAAATGTAAGATGCTGTGAATGAGAGTCTGAAATCTAAGGAGGCAGGATAATGACTTGCAGGTGTGGACATTATTCATATTTTAAACTAAATTAAATTCTTCCCCCATTGCTCTAGCAAAATCAATACAACGCAATTACCAAAGGTGAGATGCTTCTAGTATTTAAATATGCACTAATTTTGATGACAGTTTTCACTCGTGCTAATCAAAAAAAAGGACATTGATAGGATTTATATTAAGAATAATACACAGGTGGAACATAGGCACTAATCCTTCATTTACAGCCTAAAAATGCTATGAAATTCATAAACCCCAAACACGGTATCCCTTTATGCCCATTTCCTTCAAGTATAAATCACCAGGGAGGAGGTCGAACCCAAGAGAGAGAGGAGACCCTACAAGGGTCCAGCTTGTTTAAGTACACAGATGGTGTTCAAAAGGAGCTGTCATTCTGCAAGCTGCTGGGCTGCGGGTTCTTGATTGGTTAGTTGGGGGGGGGCACAGGGAGGGACACAGGCAGAGAAAGATGGAGAGAATTCCTACCTCCGGCAATGTGTGCTGAAACTGAGCATGCTCAATCTGCGTTTGTGGCTTCAAGAGAGGTAGGAAAGGAAGAAGAAACAAGCACATGTACAAAGTCCTGTTTGCCGTGTTAGCAAGGCGTGAGATAACAGAATAGGCCTGGGGGAGACAGTCTGAACCCTGTGGCCACACCTACACCCGGGGAAAGCTGGGGCTCTTCAGAAATCAGCATCCTTTAGCTTGAACCTGTGCTTGCTTCTGTTGCTTTTGCAAAACAGAGGCAGAAAGAGATCAGGAAATTAGCATAGCATGAGTACTTGACAATTATTTGCCTCAACGAGTTGTATTTCATTCTACAACATGGAAAGAATGATTTTTTACAATCAATTTGGAAGAAAATGAAGGAAAAAGTAACCTTTTTTAATTAATCAGGATTATACCAACCTTGTCTAATTTCTTTTTATAATTTCCACAGAACCAGCCCTGAACAAAATGAGTGGGCTCCTCATCTTGTTCTGATTTCTTTACTACTTGCTGAGGAGAGATGGGGTGGGGATTGGCTATCCCCCCCACACCCCCCGTTCACAGTGTTTCTTTTAAGACTGAGTGCCAAAAAGCCACATCGAAAAGCAACCCTGTTGTTGAATGTCACCTAGCAGCTAAATAAGTAAGACTTCCTGTGGGAATGGGTACGGTAGAAGTTGTGGGACAAAAAGCTGAATTAAGTATGTGGAGGAATGAGGAGGAACGGTCTCAGGATGAGTTCTATATTCTCTATAAATTCCAAACCAAGGGCTGGAGAGATGGCTCAGCGGTTAAGAGCACTGACTGCTCTTCCAGAGGACCCGGGTTCAATTCCCAGCACCCACATGGCAGCTCACAACTGTCTGAAAATGCAGTTCCATGAAATCTGACACCTTCACACCAATGAACACAAAGTTAAATAACTCATTTAAAAAAAAATATTGAGAGCTGAAGTTTAAAAAAAAAATTCCAAGCCAAGCACCCACCAGCAGCCTCACTTCCCTTCTCCCCACAAAACAAGTAAATTTCTCACTATTCTTTCCTCTCTATTTGAAGACACATTGAGATCATTCTCTGAAAACACACCTACGGAACTCATGGCCAACTCTTTTCAAATAAGGAAGTGTATCTGTTGCTACTCTATTTGGTCTTTTTTGACCTGTGTTTATTAAATGCCAACTGTGGCCTTGGTCTGGAGATTCATAAAACACAGAAGATATTGCGGGGTCATTCACACCAGTCTGCAAGCCCTAGGATCAAACTGAGAGGAGAAAGTGAGAGAGAGCAGGGTGAGGGGTAAGCACAGCCACTCACCCCGCCAGGGCATTCAAATACAAGTGCTTTTTATTTATTTGTTCACTTGCTTGCTTCTATGCTGGGGAGGGATGCGCGTGTGTATGGATGCGGCACAGATTTTGTGTGGTGGTCAGAATACGACTTTCAGGAGTCTGATCTCCTCCCGCCGCCTGCGGGTTCCAGGGTCAAAGGCAGGTCGTCAGGCTCGGCGACAGAGCCTTTCACATGGTGCCTTCAGCACACTGTAGCAGAAGCCTGCAAAAAGGGTTTGCAGACCTGGTGTTTCACGAATGCTGTTTCAAATGAACAAGAGTCAAATCCTATCTCCAATATCCTAAATTCAACTAAGCGGAAGGAAAAAGAAGGGCTGCACTCTCCTCTCTGCCCTTCACCCTTACCTCCTGCTACTACACCATTAGGTTTGTTTGGGATTTTTAGTTGTCTTCTCTTGCCTCCTAGCTAAGCTAGATGGCCATCACCTAAATGGTTCTTTCCAAAGAAGTAGAAGATGAGCTTCTAAACAGTGGGGGCAGATGCCGAGTGTCCACAGAGGGCTGGGGAGAGCCTGGGATTGCAGCACAGAGGGCTGGAGAGTGCCTGGGGCCGCAGCAAGATGAAGAGTTGCTTTTAGGGATAGTGAAACTGGTTCACTGGAAAGAGTCGGGTCCATGAGACTACGAAGAAGTGCAGACTTCTTGTGTTTGGTCAGTGGAAGCAATTCCATTGCCCCTCATGCGTGAGCAATGGGTTCCGAAGGAATTTTTCAGTCCCTCAACCCTCAAAGAACCAAGTAAATGAAATAATCAGTATCATTCTTGGCTCCACAAATACTCCTAAAGGCCAATCCAATTATGTACTTCCTGACAAGCCCGGCGCTCCAACATACTTTGCTGTTTCTTTTAGACACTTCTTTACTGGTGTCCTAATTTAACTTAGTCTCAGTATTGGTTTACCCTGTCTGCTGTTCACATAAGAAAAATGTAATGTAGCAAAAATTGTTAACAAGTACGAAAATCGGACAGTCTATTAAAATGTATATCCTTAGCACCAATCTTGTTTTCTTCTGTTTGAAGCCAGTGATTGAGTAACGATACGTATAAAACGCAAGTGAGCATAAAGAACTCTGTGAGAAGCAGGGACAATGAGTCGCTGCTTTTGTCCACTAGCCCATGACGGTCAGCGCAAGACCCATTCGAAAGTCTTTTCTAATATTCTAGACATAAACAAGGGGCTGGAGAGATGACCAGACCTGAGCTTGCCCCGCACCCATGTCAGGTGGTGCATAATTCCAACCCCAGGGTATCTGACACCCTCTTCTGGCCTCACACGCACACACCTGGAAACACATGCACACATAATTAAAGGTAAAATAAATCTCTAAACATAGTTATCTGAAGTAATGGCCAGTAGAATATATCCCATGTCCACAGTCAGCCACCCCAAACTGAATCAGCATTGAAAATATCTGATACTATAGTATGAGGAATAAAGCAATTTAGGAAGTCCTTAGTCATGAGGGCTGAGTTTTGTTCCTGCCCCTATCTTGTATTTTTCTCTTAATATTGTATTGTTAAAGTTATTTTTATGAACATGTATTTTCCCAGCCAAATTCTCTCCTGATACTTGTGGTCAACCCTTCTTATATACCAGGCACTTTGCTGATATTCCTGTTTATAGTAGATGCTCAGAAAACTTTTAATGCAGTGAGATCTTGGGAGAACTTACAGATTTCTTTATTTTGTTACCAATAAATTCCTATTGCTGTGAAAGGAAAAGCACTCCTAATCAGGACGAGTGAGGCTACAAACACTGGGCACTGATAGGATCCAATAAGTATTAACACGATTGGTGAAGGCTCATTTGAAAATCAACCCCCCTGGCTTTTTATACCATGATTTATTGTACTAGTTATGGTGAGCTGAGAGGGACTTCTTAATTCCTCATACAACCATCTTTGGTGCAGTCAATTAATTCCAGATTTTATTGCATTACTTAAGACCCCTCCTTAATGCTTTAATCTCATGATACAAGGAGATGGAAAAGGCAGATGTCACAGGTCATCATGGGAGTCAAGGGGAATCACAACCTGCATCTTAATTATAAGTAGGGATACATAAATGGTTACCTAATCATGGGGCAAAGTCACACCGTGTTTCTGAGTTCTACAAGGGAGAAGAGAGAGAGAGAGAGAGAGAGAGAGAGAGAGAGAGAGAGAGAGAGAGAAAGGAGGGAGAGAAAGAGAGGGAGCCCAGGGAGGTAGAAGGCAGGCAGGCGTGTCTTGCCAGCAACCAGGGCTTCCAAGATACTGGTAAACTTATGCAAGAGATAAAGCTGTCTCACAATGGACACGTAGACTGTCCGTGCCAGGGCCCAGCCCACTGGAAATCAGAGTTGGTGGAGTATGTGATTAGGGTTCTGTTTCATGCCACACCTTTCAGTGGAGGTCATCTTTCCAGTCATTAACTAATCTAAGAGTGATGTGCACACAGAAGAGTTTGTTCCTTATCTTCTCCATGTCACACCTGGTGCTTTCCATGGACTCTTTGTTCTTGTTTTAACAAAGTTGTGTAAAGGTGTTTTTTTTTTTTTCCTTCCCAGTGACTTTCTTGAACTTGGCAGTTTAACCCTGTAACAGCCAGAGTTCTCGAGGTTTCACTCCTCTAGAAAAAAGTTAGCTGTTAACAAAATTAATACAGAAAAAAAAAATGATTTTGACTTCAAACAATATACGCCAGCGGTGGTTAAAGATCTTCTTCCTGCAACTGTATTTTGTTAAATTTCTTGTTACCACTTCTTTAAAGTAAATACATTAATTCAGTATGGGTTGGTAGCTTAACTCTACCTTAAATCGTTTCTATGCCACTACTGTGTGAGTGCTTAAGTTCAAACAAATGAGGAAATAAATTCACCACAATTATAAGATATCATATAATAAATATAATCAGTCCTTATAGTACATAAGTACAGAGAAAGCATCAATTTCATTAATATATCCCTTTAACGTTGCCCATCTCAAGACTGGGTGGCAGATCATCTAGACTCATTTCACTCCATTCAGTGGGTGAACAATGCAAGGGGCTGGGGATGTGGCTCCATGCTAGAAGACACACCTAGTATATGCAAGTCCTTGAGTTCAGTTGCCAACACTGCAGCAAGACTGGAAGACGGAAATGGAGAGAGGGAGGGAGGGGAGGAAGTGGAGAGAGACAGGTTCTGAAAGGAAGTGAGGAGGCAACCCTTTCAGACATTAGATGACCTGTTTAAATTAGGAAAGAGAGAGGAAGAGAGGGAAGGAGAGAGGGAGGCGACAGGCTCTAAGCTAGGACTGGGGTCTCCTGGAGCCCCCCAAGTCGCAGAATGCTGACTTTCAGAGACAGTACATCCTCCTGGTTTGCCACCTGCTGCTGTCCTTCTTCTCTCGGGCTCAGGCCCCACCCTGCTTCTCCTTCCACACTTCAGCAGACTCCTCTATCAAACCTGCGAGTGTCCCCACATGGCACAGCTAACAGCTGATCACTTCTGAACTTTGACTTCCAATCTGGACCACTTACTAAGGGGCTTAGTCACATGGCCGACTGCTCACTGGGTGGCATCTCTTCAGGGTTTGACAGACAACCCAAGTTTTCCACATCCGTACTTGCCATGCGGGTTTCTCTCTCATCAATGGGCACAGCTGTATTAGCAACACTGTGTCCTCAGTTTCTCTCCTCTGCCCCTAAAATCTGACCCCAATTCCTAGACAGTCATTACAGACAAGTCCCAATTTCCCCTCCCCCTGGGTGCTGCCAGGACTCTACTCTGGGCTGCATCACCCCTGCTGAGACTATGCAGCCAGACTTTACTTCCCCTTGCCTCATTCATGCTAGCCTCTGTCTGATACCAGCGTAAGCCTTGTCATGTTGTGATATAGTCTTACAGTAAGCCTTGTCATGTTGTGATATAGTCTTACATAAAACTGCATGCGACTTCCCATTATCATTTCTAAATCAAAACTATTAATAGATAATACATTCAAATGTCCCTAATCACCCAAAAAGATAAGGAATGAATGTCTTCCCACCATCCCTGTCTCCCAGCAACCTATTCCCTCCTTCTCCCACATGCAATTTCTGCTCCTCTTTCACATGCCCCTCGTTATGTGACCAAGATCTGAACAGCTACCTCACCAGACTCCGCTTCTCAGCCACTAGACCTCTTTTTATACCCAGCCCTTGATGCTCCCCTCTGGCATCCATTGCTGCCATGAACGAATCTCTTCCTGCCTCGGGTATTGCCTGTGCTATGACTCGGGTAAAACCAATGTCCCCTTTTCTCCTCTACCCTCGTGCTGTTGCTTGAGGCGTAATGGTGTTGCACGGTCCATTTGCCTCTATTGATGATGGAGCAAAATGATCTCATGTCATGATCCTATGTCAATTTATTCATGGTTTCCTATGGTCTCTCTTACTAGAGGATTAACTCCAAAGAGGCAAAAGTTGTGTTTATTCTACAGTTCTCCAGGGAGCATGCACGGTCTCTTAGAAGAAGAGGCCACTCCATACTTTAGACTCAATAAGTATTAAATAAAGTGAATAAATTAATACTTCTTCTGTAAACACCAGAGGTGTTAAGATTCTCTTAAATTGTTACACCTCCAGAGACAATGAAGTGCACTGTGTAGCTGAGGGGGGGGGTGTTAAAGTGAACACACTGTTTCTAAAATAATGAGGGGGCAGAGCTCTTTACCCAAAGAACTCTGTATGTTAAAGAATGTCATGGTTCCATACTCAAAGTGCTGCAGGCATTGTAAATATTCTATCTATTCTTCAAAAATAAAGGGCAAATAAGAATTGCATATTTCCCATGACATCTTACGATACATTCACAACTCTGAGAACCTTGTGTAATTTCACGCAGTATAACTAAGCTCTTTTGTCATTTGTCAAGTAACAGTTTTCTTTTACTTATTTGCAGGCACATGCCTATTTTTTTCAGGTCTAAATAAAGGCATTTGCGTCCATAGAATTTTAGGGGAAAACACTGTTCAGTGTTTATTTTGTTTTCCTCTTTGAAAGGGAAGATGTCTAAGGGCTTGGCCCGAGTGAACTTGGTGTGATCAACTTGGAATTCTTCCCCATAAAAGGCATGTCTTCCTTCTCATCATCATGGGGCTGGACATCGAGGGATACTTCCAGACATTTCCCTTTCGGGTTTCAAAAGGAAGTATTAATCAAGGAGAAGATGGGAAATTATGACATTCCAGTGCTGAGGTTTCGTTCCAGAGGCCAGAATTCAGTTGATCACAGGGTACAGGTGACTATCCATCAAGTAACCATCATAACACACATTAAAATGTCTGGGCTAATCAGGACAGAAGCCAAAAATAATATCTTTTGCTGACACTCCACGAAGACTATCAAAGGAATTCCCCTGAAAATATACTCTACAAACACGCAAGACAGAAACAGAAAATGACGTAAAAGGAATTCTTCCTCGTGGTGCCCCTAACGGAAGCAGCGCTTTCTTTTGGTGAAAAACATGGAAAAGCTTCTTTTCCACATACAGCTTGCGATTACAAAATTGTTAAGGCAACCTCAAAAGCAAATGCATGGCATTCTGGCCTAACAGCTACCAGGGAGTGTAATAAATCTTCAACTTACATTAGACACTAGTCACAAAAGATATAACTACTGAGTCCTCTCCTATCTTCCCAATCCTTGCCCCAACAAGGAGCTGCTTCTAGAAAACAATGGCAATTACATACTCAACAAACCTGAAGGCTGTGTGGTATAAACTGGAAAAACAAACAAACAAACAAAAAAGCCTCTCTATTTGATTTAAGATCTGTGCAGCTTTTCTCCACAAATACAGGAATTGCTCTCGTTTCTCTACTGGCCTCAAGTCTTCACCTAAACTCATACAACCCCTACCAATATTGGAGGCAGTTATTGTTGGAAAAAATCATAGACAAAGATCCAGAATAGAGGTAAAACCTTGAGTTTTGATTCCTATGAACACATGCTATCCCTTCTCAATCTTTCTCTTTCTCTTTCTCTTTCTTACGCTTAATTGCATTCTCTTCTTACTGCGTATTTACCTAAAATGCTCTTAGACTACCAAGAGCATAGTTTAAGCTTCTCTCTGTCGCCCACAGCCTCTATCTCTGAGTTTTTAACATGTAGTAGATACAACAAAACCATCAACTGGATAACAAATTAAATTATAAAGGTAAATGTCTGATGGGAAAAATAGAAAAATAAGCAAACACAGCATCCATGAAAAAATAGATATTTCCAGCTTTGACAACTCTGCTACTATTTCTCACAAGGTGTCTTTGGCCAGCCAGACCCTGCTTTATGATATTCTTCACAATGACTCTTACAAAGGAAAGCTCACAGGATTTGGGTTTCAGGCGTATCCATCCCATGAGATAGATGGGTGTTCTGGTCAGTGCGAGCATTGAGTTATATCACTGAGCACAAGCTCCCAGCTCTGCCTTAGGAGAGTTATTAGGAAAATATCTCTCAGGAAAACACACAAAAAGGCCTGCACTGTGAGTGAATACTGGTGATCTTATACAAAAGCCATGGACAGTTCAGGACAGCCAACCACAATAAATCCTTCATCAAATGGGCTTTTCCTCAAAATAAACAAATAGCTGAAAACACCCTCATTTTGAATAACTGTCTTGAAACTTGAGTACTGTACCTATCTAAAAAAAAAATCAGAAACACTTCCCCAAATGATTAGCCTTGGGTGCACGTATCAGTTGTCTTGTAGATGAAGAAATGTCAAATGGCACCAGAAACAATGGCAGGCTTTCCTGAACAGTGCGGGCATATTTCTTCCTTAGACATAGTTTACATAATGCAGGAAATGGCTTCGTCTGCTTCCTGGTCTTTCTGATCAAGTGAAAAACCTTAAAGGAAAAAGTATTTCTTTCATATTTTACTTTTTTTTCAGACTTTTGTTTTTCACAAGTTCTATTTTCCCTAAATTGAAAATGGGAACTGGCTGTGTGTGAAGAGTCATGCCTTCTAAGAAATGCTTCACTAAAAGCAAACTCATGGCCCCTTTCACCAGTTTGCAGGTGGTCAAAAAAAAGGAAGAAAAAAAAAATTCTGTGATATGGAAAAAGTTGATTTTATGGTTTATGATAAAATGTTCACTTAAAAGAACTGACTCCAAGGCCTTCCTCAACAGAGCAATTCCTTGGAGTGTTTGAAAGTGTGGCTGATTAAAAGGAAGAACTGGTGGTACCAGAGGAGGCCAGAGGGGGTGGGGCAGGACTATATAGGGCCTTTTGGGCATGGTAGGTACCTTTGCATTCTGCTCCCAGGAAACTGGGAAACCATTGGGAGGTTTTGAACTAACTTGTGTTTCTAATCAATCACCTCTGCTGGCTGCAATGTGCAGAAGGGACAGAGCCACTACAGAGGGGAAGTCAGGAGCGGTCAGTTACACGCTGTCTTCATCAGGCAGGAGGCGGCGGTGCTCTGGATCAAGACGATGGGGACGTGCTCAGAGTGGAAGGATTCTAAACGGAATCTGAATAAACAAACTAATGTGCTCTTGTGCTTAACTAAATACAGGCGAGAGGGTGAAAAACAGCAAGGGTACTTCCAAGGGTTTCCTTGATGTGAGTAGCTGAGAAAATGATAAATATTAGAGAAGGAGCAGGGTTTAGAGAGAAAGGGGAAAAAGCCAAGAGTTTTTCTTTTAGTTTTTCTTTGCCAGCACAAGCGAGCAAGTAAGTGCGTATTCGCACGTATGTGTGTGCATGTGTGTGAAGTTCTTATATGTGTGTATTGTGTGCATGTGTGTGTGATGAACTTGTGTGTGTTTGTGTATGCATGTGTGTATGTGTGTGTGTGTATGCACATGCACTCGAATTTGCATGATGTTCTTGTGTGTATAGAGACCAGAAGAAAACCTCAGGTGTCATCTTCAGAAGCACGATCCAGCCTGAATCTCAAACTACTACAGTTAACAATTAGGCTAGATTTGTTAGTCAGCAACCTCCCAGCGTTTCCTTTCTCTATCTCAAGATTACAAGCACATACCCCTCGCATCACCATTTATACATGGGTCTGGGAATGAAATACCAGTCTTCATGCTTATGAGGCAAACCACCTCCTGAGCCTCGGAACTGAGTTTTTAATGTTAATGTTGAGTGCATGGTGGCACACGCCTTTAATCCCAGAATTCCAGAGGCAGAGGCAGGCACATCTATGTGAGTTCAAGGCTATCCTGGTCAGCACAGTGAGTTCCAAGACAGTCAGGGCTACATAATCAGACTTTATATCAAAGCAGATAGATAGGAGAGGGAGAGAGAGAGAGAGAGAGAGAGAGAGAGAGAGAGAGAGAGAGGAGTCACTCTAAGACCTGGTGCAGAATAATGAGGGCAGGGCCAGCAGCTGAAGCCCTGATGTGAGATCACCTTCCATTGAGCATGAATGTGAACAAAGATTACAAGAGTTCCAAGTATCGAGCCTCGGTGTTTCAATGCCTACAGGTTGCCAAAGACAAGGAAGCCACTAGACAGATTTGGCAGCAGCCAGCGAGCTGGAAAAGGAGAGTTGATTGAGTTGCAGGAAATCAAGCTGTTCTAGTTTTTCCAAAAGAAGGAAGTGATTAACTGAATTGAGTAAAGAGAAGCTTGAGAACCGAGCATAGGCTTTGGCAATATGGTGGTCACCAAAGTCTAAATAAGAACCTCTTTGGTCCAACGTGAGATGAGAACGTGCAAGAAGGAGCACGTACAGATTACAATATTCAGCTCCAAGAAAAACAGAGAAAGAGAAAAAACAATGGAAGAGGTAGGTACGGTCAAGAAAGCCTGGCTTTTCATCTGAGCCTGGTGTTACAAGACTGCAGTCACAGCTACTCAGGAAGCTGAGGCAGTATGATACAGGTTCAATACCAGAGTGGGATACAGGGTGAGTTAAAGGCTAGTCTGAGCAACTTATTGAGTCACTGGCTCAAAATAAAAGATAGAAGGGGGGTTAAAGGAGGTTGAGGGTATGACTAGTAGAAGAACACTTGGTTAGTATGTCCCTGACCTCTGTTAAGCAACATAAACTAGCCTCAAACTCACAGTGATCCTCCTGCCTCATCTCCTGAGAGTTGCAATTATAGGCACGCACTACCATGCTGCGTTAAAAGATTCACTTGTCAAGATGTAAACTAGTACAGTGTGCTTATACCTTGATGAAAATGGTCACAGGAAGAATAAAGTCCAATGGCGCTCCAGAGAAGGGCAGCATCGCTAGAGGTGCAGACAGATGGAAGAGGACTGGATCCAGCACACTTGGGAAAGAATTCCCCTTGGGTCTGAGTAAGAACCAGCAAGGGCAGAGTAACAGGACAGAGAGCAGACAGAGAGGGTCGGATAGGGGAAGGTCCGCTCAGTCTAGCTTGCCTTCTCACTTGGAAAGCAAGGCTACTTTTTAGCCACAGAGTGAAGGAGAGAAATGTGTGGGTTGAGGAATATAAAAGGAACGAAGTGTGTTTTTATAGAAGGTGCAGAGAAGGATAGCTGGAAGCAATAACCAGGACTGGGAATTGGCCGAAGGAGGGACACAGGAGCTAAGGTCATATGTAAGAGAGTTCCCATACTTGAGGAGCTCTTACTCATTAACTCAGATGACCACACCAGGGGAATCAGGTAGCCCCTGGGCAAAAGACAACCGCCCTTTCATCAAACCAAGACCTATCTGGGCCAGTTTCTTCCTGCATCCTAACCTAATTCAAAATACATTTTGCTCTGCTGTTCCCTAGAATCTCAAGGAAGCCCTTCAGTTCACGAGTCCATCTCCCCGTTTCTTCTTGCACTCATTTTCATCGTCTTAATTATCACATGGGAAGTATGAGAAGAAACGAGAGGAGAAGGGTGAAAAGGACAGGAAGAAAAAACGATGTCCAGAAAGGAAATGGAAGAAAGGAGAAGGAAAATGTACAAGACAAAATGCAATTCAGGACAGACATGACATAAAGAAAAGGCAAACAGACCATGGAGAACGAATATCATGGAAGAAAGAAATTGCAAAACCACAGAGTTCAGAAGTTCTAGAAGGAGGCTGGGATACCTTGGACTACCCGTAGTTAACCTTTATTCCACTAAATGTTTATTCATATTATGAATATTATCTATGGACCACATTTACATACTCAGCCATATGACCTTCAATTATTCGTGGCAATGAATATTGGCATCTTGGAGCAGGAGGAACAACTAGGAAGAGGGTGAGTAAGATTCCTGATCCTCAAACCCAGACTGGACCATGCTATTTCCCTTCAGGGTTCATGTCCTCTCTGCTTGTGTTGCTTTTGCAGCGAGGATATGCAGACCAGGGTGAGTTCTGAGCCAGCTGACAGGGCTTCCCACATAGCTCATCCTTTTCTGGCCAAGTCCAGAGGAAAACGGAGAAGAAAGACGGGGTAACCACCAGAACAGGCCCTGAAGCACTGACCCCAGGGATCTGAATGCAAAGCAGATGGGACCCAGACACTCATCCAAGTCTCACACTGTCCTGTTCAGCTCGTTGGACACTTCATTTGGACAAATTTGTTTATTCTTTTGAAAATATACTTGCACTCATGGACGGATCATTCAAGTACATAGACAGAAATATTTTCTAGAGAGGTTTTGGCTATTTTCTCAGAAGGAAAGATGAGCTAAGAAAGAAGAATCCAAGTCACTCAGCAGTCGTTATCAATGCTGTGTGTGACTTGGCATATTAGTGCTTGCATGTTTTCTGGGGGCACATACGGGGATGAACAAGTTTATACCAATATTCTAACTGATTTCCTTCTACAGTCAACAGTAGCTCTTGCTGCTTGACCTTAACACACTGTCATGGAGGCGAATGCAGCCCTTCCAGACAGTCACCAGCCATAGGTGAGAATAAGCCCAGGAGTTGAAATCAATTTGTAATTTGTGATGTAGAAATATGTCATGATTAGATGCTGAATACTGGCCTATTCCCATGATATCAAAAGATATCACACAGGAGTCAAATGTGAGCAAATATTTAAGACTAAGCTCATTTGTGCTTTAATAATTAGTTATTTTCCCACATAGTCAATAAGAGTTTTTGCTTTCCTGATTAAAGTTTTAATTTGGGGGAATAGTTAAGATAAGTAAGTTATCCTTACATGGAGAAAAGTTACGTGTTTTTGTAATTCAAAATAAATTTAGAAGCCGAGCCAGACCTGGGCTAAAAGCCATGGATGGCATCTACAGTGTTTACAAACTTTGTTCTTTTAAATAACTTCAGAGAATGATGTTTCTAAGTAAATATTCAGCAGAGAAATACCAAGTGACTCTCCCCTCACCGCATACAGATTCATCGTGCCAAAAGGTGCCAATCCTAACTAGGAAGACAGTCTCCAGAAACCATCCGCCCTAGATATCCAGAAACCATCTGCTCCACATGTCCAGAAGCCATCCACCCCAGATATCCAGAAACCAGCAGCCCCAGATATCCAGATCTAAGTAGTCTCACATATAAAAGCAAAACTACATTTCTCAGGGTGCCTTAGTAAACCCTACTACCTAGTGACTGTAAGAGTCAAGCTTTGGAGTTCAAATAAGTCACCTTTAAAAGGTCTCATGGTTTTGTCTTATGTCTATGGCCCTGTAGATGACACTTGGAACACAAATGTCACACATCAGGTGTTGTCCTGTACATGCACATGTCACACACTTCCCAGTGACGTGAAATATAATTTTAATCATGTCTTCGCTATCTCATGCCTCATTAGTAAACTAAAAATGTCTGCACATTGTTCCTCACTTCCATGCCATTTATGAAAGCAAAATATATTAACAGTCATAATTTTCAGTAAACTAAATTAAACACCATGACCCCCACGACATGGAGATGGAGTTGACTTTATCCCAGTGTCAAGAATCTTACTAAATAGTTCTCTTTGTTATTACAATCCTCGGAGTGACAGAGCCCAGGGATGGAGGATTGAGTAGGGACCAACAATGCCACCTACTTAGGCTCCTTGGAAGAATTTTATTTGTTTTATGGAAACTCCTTGCCAATTCTGGCATTGAAATGAAACAAACCATTGAAACCACAACACTCAACAGAGCACACCTAAAAAAAAATGTTTTAGGGCTCCACATTTTAAGAAAAGTTAAACAGTTTTAGAAAGTATTTGGAGATACTTTCCTCTCTTGCTATGACTGTCATTATATGCCATTCCAATCAGGGTTGATATCACTGAAAAGAAGGGGGACGAGGATGCCTTTTGTCAAAGCCTGGTCTGAAGCTTGTGACCACACAGAAAGGGCGCACTTGAAAAGGTGTGAAGATGCCAGCCGCCGCTCCACATGTTCCCCACAGCCTGAGATGCAAGGCCATTCATAACTGTCTCCACCCCTCTCTCTTCTCTCCAGGGTGTAATTACTTCAAGCAACAAAATCCTGGTTTATTTTACTCAAATCCAAAAACTCACCACTTCCACAGCCACGGACACTTCCCTCGTCCCTGTTTTAAACACCCAGCTCCACAGCCATCGCCAGTCCTGGCATATGCCGTAGGACAACCTTTAAACTCCAGAAGATCTAATTCCCAGAATTCACCCCCTTCCCCTCCCTCCTCCCCGTTTTGCCCTCCCCTTCCTCCTTTCTCAATTGTGTGTGCATGTGCGTGCGTGCATGTTTGCATGTGGGATATAGATGCACACGAGTGTGCCCACGTGAACATGTGTGTAGATGCCAGGGGGACATTTGCAGGTCTTATTCCACAGACTTGGAGACAGGGGACCCCATGACTTGGAACTTGCCGATAGGCCAGGCGTTCTGTTCAGCACGTTTTCAGGGATCTGCCTGTCTACACTGCTCTAGCCCTGGGATTACAAACACGCACCATCGTGCCCAGATCTTTATATAAGTTTTGGGAACTGAACTCAAGTTCTCATGCTTACAAGGAAAAACTTTCCAATTGAGCCAGGATTTCGGGCAGGGGTGGGGTGGGGACCAACGTGAGCTTGAAACACTTGCGGTGCTATGAGTTAGCATACTGTCTTTTTACCAGCCACATGTTTGTTATAAACTCTGAATGCTGCAAAGTTGCTTTGCTGAGATTTGAAGGAGAAAAATAACTAACCAAAAAATAGACCGTATTTGGATAACTTACCAAAAACTGGACAACATTTGGGGAGGTCTTTATGACAGAACATGCTTCAAAGCTAGCACGCTATCTATTGGACTATCCAGCCACACCACTCTAATACAACTCTATCGATACTTAGACCTGAAGTTCTGTAATTTTAATTAGTAGAGGAATATCCCCAAAACTCTAAAGGGCATCTAAATTGATCGACAGAGTAGAAAGAGCGTTACCAGAACCACCCCTCAAAAAAGTGGTAACACCATTTTGACAGGCCAACATCATCAGAGAATACGGCAGAGCACGGACAGGAAAGAAGCCGAGAGAAGCCTGCAAGGGTGTGAGTGCATTGTCCAAGGACATAGTGTGTCTGTGCTGTGGTGTGACGGAGAGCGGGTTGAAGAGGAACACTCAGAGAAGGTTCTGGAGGATACTTCAGGATGGAAGGAAAGCATAGGAAAGGGTGCAGACAAGGCGCCTTGTATTAAAATAAGGGCAGATTACGGACAGACACTGTTACATGAACTGTAACTTCACAAAGGGACGGGGGCTATCACCGGGGTGGAAAGAAGAAAGACACCAGTAATGCTTGCGGGTGTATCTAAATTAGGTGTCAAATCAACACAACTGACGCAACGATGATTTTTTATTTTCTAATTGCCAAGGCTGTTGTTCCAAAGTTAAGAACATCGAGGGCCATCCAGCTTCTCCACCTACCTTCAGCTCTATTAACTTGACTTTATAAAGTGGCATTGGCTTTCCATGTGTGCCCTGTCCACTCTATGTGTTCCGAGGATTGAACACAGGGCTTTGAACATATTAAGCACATGGTCTACCATTGACCTCTACCCCCAGTCAAAAAGCATCATTTTTGATCCATAGGATGACACTAGACTTTTTGGCAGTGATATTTTCTGCATGTTTAGTTAGGTGAACAGGGGTTCTTATTAATGTTAAGTATATTTCCAACTTTACTATAATGTTTAGACCAACATTACTTCGATACTACTGAGATGTCATAAATGTGATAGTGAAATCATACTCACCATATGCCTCCATCAGTCTCTATACATCCACACAGGCCGGTGTTATTTTAGACATCTCCAGAAGAGACCTAAGGCCAGGTCTTGTACACTGCTAGATTAGCAACATCCATGAGCCCCTGGAAGCTCACCACCCCCCTGCAAGCTCCAGCATGAAATTTCTTCATTAAAAACCATTTCAAGCTCTTTCCCCACCTGACCACAAATGACCTAACAACGTTCCCTGTGTGGAAACTAAGCCATCATATGATTAATTCTTTCTAGAGGAGGGTTTCATTCTCCTAAAAAAAATTCTTCAAAGCAGAAAATGCTGATGAATGACTAACAAAGGAAAATGATTCCAGTTCATCCATCACGCGGCCCATAGGAGGGTACAGCTTGTGTCTGGGGAGGAGAGGTAGCAGTTCTCGAGGAAGAACAAATATCAGGAAGCCAGGCGGAAGCCTGAGGATGCAGGGCTGCTGATTCTGATGCACAAGCTTCACACCTGCTGTCTGACGGAGGAAGTGTTGCCACCGTGGGACTCATCCAGGACTAAGAACCTAGGAGTCTGAGGAGACCAGAACCAACGCTCAGTCAACAGACACCACGTGTTCATCCCTTGATCCCCCGGCAGTGTGTGTATGTTCCTTCTAGGGCTGTAATTAGGGGACTCTATTTGGCAAGGCAGTACGAAGTCCTTAGAAGTTCATTTCATGGTGGATTCCATCAGGCAGGGTATCCCCACTGGATCTGTCTTCCTGTGGCCTGGGAGCACTGTGAAGATCTATGACGCTATAGAAGAAAGAGACAGCCTATCTCAAAACAACAAGATGTCAAAACTGCAGTGTTGAACCAAGAAATTAATTTGGGTCCAGATGTATGTCTTTCTGTAATAAAACATCTAACAAGTTACCAAATATGGCCACAGTCCCTCTGCCCAAGAGGCCACCAAAGAACTTGAGTGCTGTCTCTGCAGCCTCTCTTCAAACAATGGATCCTTGTTCCGTGGCCTCCCAGCTGTGACAGGCATGATAAAAATGGAGGTTGTTTTTATATTCTCTGTGCTATTTTGACACTGACAACAGCATGGTCATTTGCCAAATAATCAGAGCACGCTGGCATTTTTATAAATAAAGTGCTGGGATTTGACAGTAATCTGGGCAAGGAGGGCTTGGAGGATGGACAAAACATGCCTTCTTTCCCATGCCTAGGAAACAGGCCTCCTTGGCGATTTTTCAACAGACGCAAATTTCTTTTGACCAAAACGCAGCCAGGAGTAGAGCTATGACATCAGCCCCGTCCCAGCCCAGTGAAATGACACAGGGAAGTGTTTCTCTCTCGTCTCTATGGCTTGCAGGAATGTGTTCCTGGACCTTGGTGAGTTATGCAAGGAGGATTTTATTTCATGCAGAAGAGGCAAGGGTGTGGAGGAAAGAGACAGAGGGGAACCGGGGCTCCGCACACTCCACAGCGCTAGTGCTCACATGGAGGCTTTGTTCCTTAGCAGAACCCCAGTTCCTAGCTTAGTGATGAGGAAACCACATGTACCCCGGTGTGGTAGCAAAGGCTCTTTCTGCCAAAGTCCAGATGAGCAAGACTCAGAAGCACAAGAATATTCAAATAACTAGGAAGGGATCTACATATGTGCTCTGCACGAAAGCCGTCTTTGAGACTCCTCCGTGTTCAAACATCTACTTCTTACTCTGGACATTTATGTCTGCCTTGTCAAAAACAGTTGTTTTTTACAAGTTTCACGGCTCTTTTAGAAGTAAGACCTCTCCAATTTTCACTTAGGAAGCTCTCTGAGCGGTAAGTATATTTAATTATTTGACAAGTGAGAAAGCCGGCCTTTAAAGAGTTTAGGCAAATTACCAATCCCAGCTAAGGAGCCACGACTCAATACAGATTCTCCAACCCGTCTTCCTCTGCCGCTGGGGCTTCCCTGTCTCTCAATCCTTCCCTCATGCTGAACATGCTAGAACTCCCAGAGCCCAGACTTCCCTAGTAGTAGTACAGGAAGAGGGGCCAAGGACCTTGCCATTGGTGCAGTGTGCCAGGAGGAACTTGCTCAGACATTTGGAAGATTCAACGACAGGGACTTTTCACTGCGGGTATTTCCATAGTGTCTCCCTGCCACCCTACTCCCTCTTGTGCCACATCATCATCCCAACAGAGTCAGACCACACTCCATAAGGAGCAGTGCTTTGTGGGTATCAGTCCTGCTCTGACAGCTTTTCACTACACATGGCTCGGACTACCCAGGAAACAGTAAGTCCACAGCGGTCTGAGGCAAACGCAGGATCTAACTCAGCATGGCTTTGGAAACCGTATATGAACAGGGGAAGGTCTTGCAGGGGTGCACAGAAGCATGCTGAGGGAACAGAGCAGCAGCGGATTGTGCAAGGCCCTGGAGAACAGTGCAGGGTCCAGTCTGTGTCACTTTCAGACGGTTGCTAAAAGGCACTTCTAGCAAGGACCGAGGTTAGTGTGTCACAGTTTGGTAACAGACCAAATTCCAAGTGGCTATGGACGGCGTTTGCTCTCTGCCAGAGAATTCAGAAACACTGACTAAGGGTCATGACATGTGGTCTGAATATGTGACCGTGAGTAAATAAATCCACTCCTCACTACCGCTTTTTTCTTTTGCTGCATTCGTGTCTGTGTGTCTGACTGTCTGTCTGTGTACATGTATATGTGTGTGACAGGTGTGTGTCTGTGTGGGGATGGTATATGTGTATTTGCATGTATGTGAGGTATGTGTGTATGTGTGTGAGAGAGAGAGTGTGTGTGTGTGTGAGTGTCTGTCTGTCTGTGTACATGTATATGTGTGTGGGGTGTGTGTCTGTCTGTCTGTGTGTACATGTATATGTGTGTGGGGTGTGTGTGTGTCTGTCTGTGTGTACATGTATATGTGTGTGGAGTGTGTGTCTGTCTGTCTGTGTACATGTATATGTGTGTGGGGTGTGTGTGTGTCTGTCTGTGTATACATGTATATGTGTGTGGGGGGGTGTCTGTGTGGGGATAGTATATGTGTATTTGTGTATGTGAGGTATGTGTGTATGTGAGAGTGTGTGTGTTTGTGTGTATGTGTGTGTGTGTTTGTTTATATGTGGGGTGAGGTGGGCAGAGGTTGGTGCCAGGAATCACTCCATCATTTTCCACTTTATTCAGTAAGAAAGATACTGCCTCTCAAAATCTCCATAGCTTCCGGATATCTCCCTAGCCAGCTTACACTGAGGAACCCTGATTCTGAATCCCTAGGTTAGGATTACTGGTCCAGCCAACATTTCCATGAATTATGGTGTTGTGAACTCAGATACTCGTGCTTCCATGGTAAGCACTGTAAGCTGTCTTCCCAGCCATCTCCCACCACGTTTAAAGCCGCATTTACGAGGCCAGCACATCCGTTCTCTAACAAGATAATGCAGCAGCGGTGGGCAGCCTAGGATAGATCTGTCTGAAGAGAATATGAACTTCATATTTGACTCTGTACCACACTAACTCCAACTAACTTTGCTTCTGAGCTTAGGCACTGCTGGAGACAGAAGGATGTAGCTCAGTGCTGATCCATCACGGATGCTAAATACACTGCATTTGTCCTCAGGCACTCTCTGACTTCTGGGTGGCCTCCGTAGCCTTCCTAGAAACTGGTCAACAGATACACACACTCCTTTTAGTCTCCCTCTAGCAAATAATAGAATAACTTTACATGTTCTGTATGATTGGGTCTTGGTGCAATATCTGCCAGACTTCAGGTGTTTCATAGAAACCACAGTAAGATAAAGATCCCTGAGACTGTGTGGATTTCCACAAGCAGACAAGACAACGGGTCAAAAACAAACACTATGGAATCCAAAACATGAAGCACTGAGTTTGGAAACACTCTGTGCCTATCACCCAGCTGGGCCCCAGGAAAACAAAGGCCAGCCGCAGTGGCTGGGGAGACACCACAACAAGCAGAGGCAACTTGGCACAAAGGAAGCCAACTGTTGTGTGGCAACAGATCTGAAGAGCCGGACAGAGATGGGGGATCATATACTTGGGGACAGGCTCTTGGGGAGACCTTAGACTGGAGTTAGCACTAGGACTAGTTAGGAAGGATGAGCGAGATCTGTTAGTGGTGGGGACACCTAGGATAGAAGAATAGCCACAGCAAGAAACTTCCCTTGGCCAAACAGAAGAGCCCAGATTCTCCTGAGCTCAGGGAGGAGAAGCGAGATCATAGCCCCCCAACCCTCACAGTGTGTAATTGTGAAAAGTATATTCATTTCAGATGTGAAAACATTTCCTTGTGTACAAGTAAATACTGTAATTGAGGTGACAGAGTAGACATGGAGGATTTATTGTCTGAAAGAAAATCTAATCAATAGGTATTTCATTTCGAAAAGTTAATGAAATATTATGGAGAGAGTGGCCTTTTAAGCTTTGATTTTTAGATTCCGAGAAAGAGCTTAATTCCCAGTGACAAGGTCAGTACTAGTTGAATGGTCCCCTGCCTCCCTTGGAAACAACTGCTCTTTCGGTCTTGAATTATTTATTAAAATCAGGCCTCGACAATTAAGGGGCATTTAAGCCTCCTTTGGCCAATCAGCAAGTTAAGAATCACGTCACCTTCGTTATTTCTACCAGTTTTCAGGGTATATTAAAACACTCATATGGCATGAAACATACATCTCCGAACCAGGGCTGGATGTGTAACAAAATCCTCTTGTGAGCCCGTGCCAATATTAAGGTCCTGTGATAGAAGTACATGTGCATTTAATACTATTATCATCAAGAAAGGGCAGAGGGTTCGAGTCATTGCGAAGGACAATGTGGGTATATTTTATCTCCTGCTAATCAGCCAAATTAGATGAGCTTCTGGAGGATTATTTGAAAGCGAAGGTTTGCCAAGCCTACCTTCCAGAAGCAGTTTTTATGCTCCCGATGGCCTAAGACTCAATTCTTAGATGACAAAAATAAATCTTCTGGTACATCCATCATAGTTAAAGTGAGCCAATTCCAAGGTCAACTATAGGGTCAGATACAAGAGGCGTCCCAAAAAGCTGCATATGCAAATCACAGGCATCAGGTCGTCCCAAGCAGATGATCTTCCTTGCAAAGAAAATCCATGTGTTTGTTTGCATTTACAGCAATGCATGGACATGCCTTGATGTGGGGTCCTCATGAAAACTGTTTTCCCCAAATTGATGAAATCTTCCTACAGAAGTAAAATAACATCGTATAAAAATATCGCGGTCTTTTTTAAGATCTACGGCAGTGAGTCAAGTCGGCATTGTAGGTGGCAAGTACGAAGCAGCAGACATCATACACTGTCATGACTGAGGCGGCCCCTCTTTCAGAAGGATGTCTTTGTTAAATAAATGTGCTGCCCATAACTGTCTTTGAGAAGCAGACAGATGCAGATCCTGCTGCACTCTGCACTTCCTTTGAAGCCTTTAAAGGCCTCACTTCAAAAAACATGTCCTATTTTAATTATATCATCCTGGTACATGAGAGATAAGGTGATTTCTCTACTTCCCGGATCAAAAGAACAGCGGGATTAGACAGGAGGACCACATTGACAATGGTTCCGGCTGCCTCGGGATCACAACATTTGCGAATTTTCTGCCTGTGCTCCGGCCGACCGTGCTTTCAGCGTCTATGAGGAAGTTCCTGCACTCTGTGTGACCCGACTGAACTTTGTCACACTGCCTGCTCACCACCCCTGCTGAAGCAAGCCACTAAATCTTAGCAGCTATCTCTTTGTTGTCTCTTGTGTGTGCCCAGCCCCTCCTTCCCATCTTCCCAAGCCAGCTAAGTTGCACTTTTCACCTTCTCTGTTGACACAAAATGAAGTAACTTCAGTCATTTGAATATTGACTGCACATTTTGTCAACATCTCAAATTTTATAAGTCAACTAGATTGTGTTTCAAGCGAGAAACCTACAAGTTCGTAGCTACAAGAATGGAATGAAAACCCAGAAGGCTAAGAGAAAGTTTGTTTAGTCCTGTCATCAAAGAAATAAAGTAAATTATTCAGCACCCTATAAGTGTTTTTAAAACATTCTATTGTGGAGAAGGAAGCTATTAGTTTATTCAAATATACTTAAGTTTGATCGGTGTTTAGCTAATGTCTGTGGCAAAGAGAGTGTGTTGGCATGGAGGTATTAGAGGGCTGAAGGCAACGTGGATTGACTGTGGTAGAGAACACAGATGTGGCAGCTACATGGATGTGCCCATCTGCTAGGGAAAAGGGCAGGCCTGAGGTCTAGCTCCCAAGTCCAGTTACAGTGCAAGGCAAGGTCACTTTCCAGTTCTCCACCCATGTTAGATGGTGTTCAACCTGATGCCTGCAACCACAATCTCCTGAGTTTTTAAAACATTTCTTAAACTACATATCCAGCCCAATTACTACAGAATGTCAGACTTACGGCCACTCAGTCTGAGAACCTGACTTTTGGACAAGATCCTGGCTGCCTGAGTACTGTGTTCAGGCTGTCGGTAAACATCACTAGTTCCCTGACTATCACCCGTAGCTGGACACAGAAACTCCTTCTTGGGACACTACACATCCTCCAGTAAAGAGATGTCCCCTGACACAAATATACAAATAGACTGATAATGAGAGGGACAAGTTCTCTGTCTCTCTAAAATTACAGACATTTAATCTCTGTGAAGTTGGAGAAACCTAAATGATTTTAAGTTGAAGGTTAGTCCCATCAGAGCTGATTCTTGAATAAAGACCATGCTACATTCTAAGGACCCCAAGTCGGTCCTGAAGCCAGTCCAAACATTCTGCTACATATTATATTCAGTTGCTGAGATGGAATAAGATTGAAATTTTCCTATGGTGCTTCGGTTTTGGAAGCTGTTTGATTCTGTTGAATGAAGCAAAGAGGTCCAGTCCTGACGTGAAGGAAAACATACAGACTAAAGCCTATGCATACAAGTTCAACCCCAAGTAGCAAACCAAGTATCTGCCTACACAAATGCTCAGTGCCTGGGGCAGATGTCCTGAGGTCCAGGAAGATTAAGGAGGTGCCTGTGTGGGGACTCTGAGAATGCTTAAGTTCTACTGGCTCCCTCTAGTTATTCACTAGACCCACGGTGAAACCAATGCAGACAACATTTTAAATGCTTCAAACATTTAAGGCAGAATCAAAATAACTTACATGAAACATTCCAATGTTTAAACAATAAAAATGCAGCCACAGGCTCAAAACCATTGAGGCAAACACATGTGGCTTGCATTTGACACCTTTGATCAATGTGTCAGTGGGACGTCATAGAAGCTCATTGAGTTACAAGTCTAGTTACAAAAGAGCTCGTTGCCCTTCAGAAAATTAGCAGCAGAAGAAAGAATTACTGGCATTGCTGCCTGTGGCATCCCAGTATAATAGGGCTTTCCTCCTTGCCTCCATTCCAAAACACTAAGGGGTATTTAGTATGTTGTATGTGCAAGGACCCAATTCTTTCCTGGAATCTAGAGGCACAATGATAAAGATCAGACTCACTTTAGACCAGTGGTTCTCAACCTGTGGGTTGTGATCCCCAAAAGAACACCAGAAAACAGATATTTATGGTTTGATTCATAACAGTGGCAAAAATAAAAGTTCTGAAGTAGCAATGAAATAATTTTATGGTTGGGGGTCACCACAACATGAGGAACTGTATTAAAGGGTCCCAGGATTAGGAAGGTTGAGAACCTCTGCTTTGGACCCTTGTGCAATCTGGTCTATCAAAGATACTGCAGAAGAAGCAGTCACAGACTTCAAGCTATAGACTGTAGAAGTATTCCTTTTCACCCTGTAGAATTCATGCATGATTGAGAGAAAAAAGAAGCAAAAACAGAATTTGTACACATACCTGTAATCCCAACATAGAAGTAGAACCAGTAAAATAAATCAGGCATATACTTGCTTACAATCCTAGCTTCACCAAATAATTTGCTGTTTTTGAACAACTCCTGCAGACAACCAGGATCTGCCTGTTACTTAGAATGTTGAAAGCATCCCTTCAGGAAGGACTCTGACGCAACTGTGATAGAAAGGTGAGCTTTCTCTAAAGCGGACACAAGGGAAATTCTGTAGGTGAAGCCATTCTGAAGCTCTTCAGTGTTGCAATCTGATAGTGGCCTAGCTAGTATCTCCTCATCTTCTGAAATGAACATCTAGTCGATAAAATGGAAACAGGAATGCTCATGTGAAACTTCATGAGATGGTGGAATTAACATTTATTCCTTTCCACCATTTTCTCGTCTATCATCCAAATATGGTAACTGCAGCTTTAATGGCTACACTGTGTACCTGAGAAGGAAGCCACAGACCAAAGACAATGAGACTAAAATACTGAAAGAATCCAAGGCTCAGAGG
>NC_022009.1:62150567-62188897 GCF_000317375.1 Microtus ochrogaster | reverse complement strand
TGCACCAGTCCTGGACAAACTAACTACTTCCAGAGGGGAGCCAAAGACCAGCTGTTTAGACAAACATGATGACTGGATGGCTACTACTGTTATACTATTGGCAAAGCTCAGTGCCATTATGATATTGTCCATGACCAATGCACACTTCACTCAGTAAACTGCACAAAACCTCAATCATCAAGATTTTAACATTGAACCTCCATCAGTTTCTGTACTTGACTTGCAGTGGTTTGCCCAAGATGATTTCTGTCTTGAATTTTATTCAAAACCAATGAAAATCAAACTATTCCTTTAATATGTGATAGAGGAAGTAGTAACGAGACTCAGTCTGTGGACCATAGCCGTGCTAATGTTCTCATCTACCCCACAGGCTTCATGTTATGTGTGAGAAATAAAACAAGCGGGAGCTAGGTGTGGCGGCATGTGCCTCTCATGCCAACACTGGAGGAACAGAGACAGGTGGATCTCGGGAGTTTTCTAAAGACAGCCTGAGCTACATGAGACTCATCTAAATTAATTAATTAAATAATTAGTAATGAAGAGAGAAAAGAATAGTCTCTTACCAATCAATCCAAAGGGGTGTGTCAAAATATCTGCAATAGCTTTATCCTGAAAATCATTTGGAAAGTATAAGCCAGCACCATTTTGTCCATAGACAATGCTTGGACACCCTTCACTGGGTCACTGAGAGGCACCTTAACTCTGGGAAGCTACTACAATTCCCATGAATCCTGAGCCATCCATGTTCTCGCAGGGATAAAACAGGTTTTGTGAGCAGACAAGTGGGCAAGCCTGACGACCTGAGTTCAATAATCGGCACTCACAATGTGAGAGCAGAGAACAGACTCTTATCATCCTCTGGTTGTCACACACTCCTGGTGACATTTGGGAAGCCATGAGCATGCACACACATACACAGGTCAATAAATAAATACAGGTCCAAAACATTTTAAATGGGAGTTAGAAGACAGCTCTTGATTGTACAGAAATTGAATTTTTAGCCTTTTTTGTTGTTTGACAAATAATTAGATGACCAAGAGGAGTCCAGATACAGTGTTTGTGAAGATTAAGTTTTAGATTATTTTAATTACAGTTCTATAATATAGGAATATGGGAAAAATAATGCTACTGTATCTCAGCCCATTCACACTTTTTGTGACTATACTGTATGTCAATCCTTGAGCATTTAAGTCTGAGTCAGGAATATGTCTAACCACAGCAGTAAATGGAGAATGTAGGCCGTAAGCAAAATATTCCTACAGGATGTGTGTCAGAATTAAATATGTGAATCCACTTCAAGAACCAAGGGCTCTTTAAGCCAAGGGTAGGTAAGTGGAATTTTAGTGTGCCTGGACATGAGCTAGGCAAAGAAGAGAGGAAGGTGTCCCAAGGAGTGGAGGGAAGAGTCCACTTGCTCATGGGATTATAGCAAATGACAAATGATACCTGGCTCAAACCTGTGCCTGAATTCCACAGCAGAATCCCTAGAAAGAAAAGATTGATAAATATATTCACACGTCTATGTTTAAAAGACTAGAAAAGTGTGAATGTCAATTTTAAGTAGATGATAGCCTATATCCAGAATGAGGCCAACATCTGAATTTATGGAAACATTTATAGACATCAGAAATGATTTATCAAAACTAAATTTCCTTTCGCACTTTTAGAACATTCTAGGATGATAAATATTTCCCCCTTGATTTTGATTCTTTAAGAATGAAAAGGGGCTGGGATCATAGTTCAATTGGTAGAGTGTTCATCTAGCATGCAGGAAGCCAAGTTCGATTTTCAGCCCTGTATATCCTGGACAGAGTGTGTGGTGCATATCTGAAATTCCAGCATCTCAGAAGAGGTTATAAGAGGGCAGAAAGTTCAAAGTCATCCTCAGTTACATATGGAAATCAAGACCGGCCTAGGAACGTAGAAACCATGTCAATTGGCACAGAGGTTAAGAGTATCTGCTGCTCTTGCAGAGGACCCTGGGTCATTTTTTAGCCCCTCCATGGTGGCTCACAGCTGCCTGTAACTCCACTTTGAGGAAATCCAGGGTCCTCTTCTGGCCTCCTCAGACTGAATGCATGTAGTACACAGATATACATGCAGGCAAAGCACCCACACACATAAAATACAAATAAATAAATCTCTTTAAGTAAATGTAGTCATAGAAAAGAATTTTCATATTAGCTAAGTATAAGCATTTCCGTTTAAGCAAGATTTTAATAGCAAGATTTTACTGAACTTAGGTAACAAAATTCACTGTATTTCCATAATTATATGTACATATACTAAATCTACATAAATAAATATGTCTATATAACTACATGTATTATTAATAGCAGTATAGATGTGTGATGTTCAATTGTCTACAGATTAACAGTACTTAACTTTCATATAATAATGCTGACCTTTATGGTAGCACAAATCTTAGCATTTCTATCCCTAAAAATACTACTAAATAAAATGATTAGCAGTCTGATCGTTTTTTCCACTTACAATTTTTCATGTAGTGGTAGACATCTTCGTGTCTTTTAATTCGATGGCCCCTACCACCAAGATGCAGATCTCACTTTGCAAATGTGTAAACAACACAGAAACAACAATAGACAGATGCCATTGTCATGAAGGGAATAACGCAGCAAGGCGATAAGATACCTTTTGACCATGTGGGTTGGTAGCTTTCTGAACAAAGGTTTCCTCATCTCAAAACTTGGGACAGCCATCATAACTACCTAAAGTGTTGCTTTGGACATAGAACTCAATGTTGTTAATAAGACATGCGCAGGGGGAAAATATTATTATCTCCTCAAAAGCAATAAAAGGTTTATCTGAAAAACTCTTAGAAATAGCGTCTCTCCAAAAACGGTCTGCAGTGAGTTATGCTGGAAAAAGGCAGGAAGCGTTCTCAACAACGCTTCTCTTTCCACAAGTGTCACAACACACGGGAAGACTGCAGGAATCTTTAACACATCGTTTCTCTTCAGTCCCATTAAAAACTGATCTGAAAAGACATAGGATGGACCGCATAAATTGACCCCACCATAAAAATTCAAAGGGCTTGCCAGATTCGTCTCTTTTTTTATTTTAATCTTTTAAAAGCATGTTTAGATTGTATTCATTTGATTTGAGTGGGGCTTTTCTCTAAAATAAATTGCCTGTACATGCACACACTAACACATGTGGAATTCCTTTTCTGTAAGCCTCAAAGAGGCTTTTGATTCTTCTTCTGATTCACCAGAAAGGAGTGTGAGCAAGTGAGATGCACCCTGGGATTTGGATGGCTCCGGAGTCACAGCATGCGCTTACATGGAAACCAGATGGCTGCAGAAAATGTCTCTTTTATAAAAAGAAATAACAATAATAAAATAAATAGATGCATGAAATTCTAAGGTGTTCCTAAGACTCTTATTCTCAAATGGTTCCCCAAAATGGTACAAACCAAAAGACAGCTAGAGGAAACTATACAGAAAATAATCTCTCAGTTCACCTCAGCTTAGCCTGGGGGGTGTGGGGCCCCAGTTTAGAATGCAGCATTGAACCACTCACGACACAGTTGAGGAAGGGCTGACCCTTCCTGCGTGCAGAGAGAAGGAAGGATGGAGCAGAGGAGAAATTGCAGTTAAGAAAGTTGAAGGTCCTTGGAAGAATTCAAGTCTTTCCTCCCTGAGAAACTAACTGCTGTCCCTGAGACGCTTAAAGGGCTCCACTTTTTAATCTCGCTATATTAATTCCCCGAAGCTTTGAACTGACAGGCAGGCCAATGTAAATGAGCCAGAACACGGGTCAGAGCCAGAATTTTTGTTGTGCCATGACAAAAAAAAAAATGTGTTATTAGTGTCCGGTGATTAATGGGCAGGCGAGAGGGAAGGTTGCAAGAGACACAAGACTGTCGTGGTGTGTGCACGGTTTCCAGTGTCGGGGCAAATACAGTGAAGTGCCCCACACACTCACAAAGACACACTTCGGGTACACGCATCCATACTATGTGGGCTAGTTTGTGTAAATTTTCACTAACACTTAGTACTTCACGAGATGTTTAAGTCAGCATGGTGGCAGGCATCTGCAGCTCCAGCTCCGGGAGAGAATCCCGTGCGAGAGGTCAGGCCAGCCTGTGTTATACAGCGATAACGCTGTCAAGATAAAATAAAATCAAGTTCTGTATTTAAATCTGTTCATGGATGCCACACACTGATGAAATGACACGTGCACACAAGAAACTCCGCTAACCAAGTCAGGTACTTACAATGTGTCTTGTTTAAATAAGTCAGACTCACCTCTTACCCATGAGTTAATTTCACCAATAAAGGAAATTAACCAAAATATTCTGACCAGTGAATTCAATCCCAGAGAATAAACTTAGTATATGAAAGAAATGTCTTTAAAATTCTAATAACTAGAGAAGTGGAAAAAAAGCAAGTCATTAAAGGGAAAATTCTCGGTTAACAAAGGACAATGTCTTCCAAAATTATAGTACTCTACCAAAAGCATAGCATTCTAGTTTATGAAATTTAAATTAACAACATCCTCTTCCATCACAGCTGACCACCAAAAATGTTCAGAAGCAGCATGCCTGGGAATCACGCACGTCTGCAAAGCACAGCCATAACGGTAGCGGCTCGCGAGGCTCCGCTGGAGTCAGAAGGAGGTGGCTTAGAGCTGAAACAAACGCCGAGGACTCGGAGGGACATGACACGCAGGCGGCGATCAGTGCCAAAGGACGGACACCGATGAGAAAGAGGAAAGCAGCCATAGTCTTTTAGAGATGAATAAATTAGATAAAATGATGGCAACATAGTAATTACACACAACAGACACTGGGAGATGTGATATATCCATCTTATCAGTTCCTTGGCTCACACTTCTGTACCTTGATCTCTTCTTGGTTTTCTTTCCTATTCACTCTCTCTTTAATAGTATTCCGTGTGTGTGTGTGTGTGTGTGTGTGTGTGTGTACATATGTATATGTGTGTATGTATAGGGGTACATATATGTGTATGATTTGTATGTGTGTATATATATATGTGTGTGTGCTTGTGTATATGTATATAGGTGTGTATGTGAGTATGGGTTTGTATGTGTGGGTATATGCATATGTGTGCTTGTGTATATGTGTGTATATTTTGTATATATGTATATGTGTGTATATGTGTATATATATGTGTGTATATGTGTATATATAAAAATGTGTGTATTTATTTATGTGTTTGTATGTATATGTATGTGTATATTTATGTGTATGAGAATATATGTGTATGTGTACATATGTGTATGCATGTTTTTGGAAGGCCATAACACACATGCAGAGGTCAGAAGAGAACTTTCGAGATCCAGCCCTCTCATTGTACCATGTAGGTCCTGGGGATTGAATGCAGTAACAGGTCCTCAGTCTTTGTAATAGTTGCCAGCTGAACCATCTGTCCCGGACTGTCTTCTTAGACTAACTGCTAAATTTCCCAAATAAGCTTATCTACTACCAGTGCCACTTTCCCCAAGAACTGAAATGAAACTCAGTGGCTGAACAAATGCCTTACAGATAGACACACGTTTTTAATTTCTTGACTTACTGCAAGTGTTAGAAACACTTGTTGCAGATAAAGAAAAAAACAAAAGCAAACAAGCAAACCATGTTTATTTGTATTTCTGTTCAAAGGTGTTCATGGGACTGAGCTGTTTTCTTCCACTGTTTTATGGTCTTTTCCTTCCTTGCACCTCCTCCTTCCCGCCTAAAACCTTTAAAACCTAAAAGCAAATCCGGTCACTAGCAATGGTCTTCAGGGGCAACTCTTCAGAACTTGCTTCTTCTAAGTGGTTGGTTTTTGTTTTGGTTTGATTTGGTTCTGCTTTAATAACACATTCTGGGGTTTTAGAAATGGTTTTTAGAAAGGAATTTGCAACTTTTTGCTTTCTCATATGGTTAAATCTGTAAGGAGTTGGCAGATCAGCGTATTTAAACCTAGGTTAGCCCATCAAGTTATATAATGACTTTTGTTACTTGTTTTGATTTTCTCCCTTTACATCAATGGAACAGCTCTGGAATCAGTCCCACTGCCAGACGGGAAACTGCCCACATCAGACTCCACACTTACAAATTTTATCTTTGCTGCTGAACAGAGACAAAAATCAGGTCAAAAACTGACACGCTCAGGTCATTTCAATGACTGAGGGTCTCAAAGTTGGAATCATTTGGAAGCTCCAAAGATTCTGCTCTGATGCTCTAGTCTAAGTTTGGAGTCAGAGATACTAGCCACCTCGTAATTCCGGCATGTAGCTGAGAACTACAACTGCAGAAAGTGCTTGGGAGCGAAAGAAGAATATTCTGGGTAGGACAGGAAGTGTTGTGTTGAATGTAGTCTCATCCTGTACAAGAACACTAAGAAGACACTCAAATGTTTCGGACGCAAGGATGATTTGCCAAGCTGTTTATTGAATTTGTGGAATGAGTGAGAAAATATAGTGGCCATTGGAAGGAGAACGTGCGGTTTGTCTGATAAAGGCAGGTACAACTGTTGTCTCTTACATTTCCCTCAATAGAAGGAACAGAGGCTTCATGGGGCATGGAGGGTGTGTGGGGGTATAAGTTGAGCATTTCTTCTGAAATACTTGATGCCAAGAGGATTTCGGATTCATTTGTTTGCATTTTGCAATATTTGCGCAGATTTCACTGGCGGGGCATTTCTAATCTGGCATTCGGAAAATGAAAACGCTCGCTAACCAAACTCTTCCAAAACTTTCAGATACTGGAACATTTGAGGGATGGCATTGCAAGCCAATAGGGGCCCCAGGTCTGCTACATGAGAACAAATAAGGAAGCCATCTCAGTTTTGTTAGGATCCTACAGCTCCCCACACTAGGAGAAGGTCACGTGAGCTGTCGCTGTAAGCCGTACGCTCTGCTCACTTCTGAACAGAACAGGAGAGCTAAGGTCGGCTAGGAGACAGACCTTGCCATGCCCACTGCGTGTGATGAGATGCTTGGTTCCTAAGGAAGGCTTCTTCTCTGCTCTGCGCACTGCTTGTTTCCCAGCCTGGGATTCCAGTCCTTTCCCTTAAGAAAATAGGAACCTGTCTCTCTGTTTAGCCCTTCCTGGTCCTGCAGCATGCCAAACACTGAGGCAAGTTCCTACTCGGTTTAATGTTGATTGAGTAAGATGTTTCCCCAGTGGAGGCAGAGAAGGTATTCGAATAGTCTCTAAATACCTTCCGCGGTATCAATGTAACTATGTAAGCATACAGTTTGCACCCATGTGGCAGCAGAAACTCACAACAGTTTCTGACCCAAAGTGCTACCTCAGTTTCTCATTTGTTATATTTCCATTATCTACTTTTAACTCGTTTGAAAATGATGTAAAGTGATTGTTTTTTTTTTTTTAAACTCAGCTTTATTTGATAATTCGTGCTTACATCCAATCATCATTATAAGGTTGTTGTTGGCTGGTCTTATGTCCAGTTAATACAAGCTCGAGTCATTTTGGAAGAGAAAACCTCAGTTGAGAAAATGCCCCCACTAGACTGACCTGTGAGCAAGTCTGCGGAACACTGTCTTAACTGATGATTGATTGGGAGAGCCAGGCTCACTGTGGACTGTGCCAGGCATGGGCTGCTGGTGCTGGATGGTATAAGAATGCAGGCTTAACAAGCCAGGGAGAGCAAGCCAGCAAGCAACACTCCTCCGTGCCCTCTGAATCAGCTCCCGCCTTCAAGGTTTCTGCCTTGAATTCCTGTCTTAATTTCCCTCCGTGATGGGGTGTGGTGTGGAACTATAAACTGAAATAAACCCTTTTCTACACCAGTTAGTTTGGGTCGTGTTGTTCTATCACAGCAACAGAAAGCCTAACCAAGATGGTTGTACACTATATAGGTATCGATGATGGACTTATAAAAGATAAGTCCATATCATTTCATATGGCTAATCCATTTATAAAACTAGTTTTGATGTTCTTGTGCTGTCCCTATTTATTGCTTCATTTAAAGATTTATGGAAAATACATTTTAGAATATTTTTTACTGTGTATGAGCATTTTGTCTGCATATATGTCTGTGTATTACGTGGGTACCTGGGGCCAACACAGAACAAAAGAGGGTGTTGGATCCCCTCGGGCTGGAGTTACAGAAGGCAGTGAGCTCCTATACAGGTACTGGAAATTGAACCCTCTCTGTTGGAGAGCGACCAGCGCTGTTAAACACTGAGTTACCTCTGCACCCCTCTATTCTTTTCTTTCTTTGTGTCCACTTGGTTTTGTAGGAGTTCAGAGTGATTTTCCTGAGTCCTTCTTCAGTGCACCACGTTTAATGGTCACGTTATACACAACAGCCCCCGTGCCCGCCTGGACTCCTGACACTTTCTGCACGAAATGGCAGCAAAATCACCCACGGCTCTCTGTAAGTCGCGGGAAGCCAGCTTTTCAAAAAACCATCACACAGCGTCTTGTAATAACATTTCCTGAATAGGATCTAGGGAGCTTTCTGGGACCACATGAAGTCATAGAGACAGAGCCTCCTAGAAGGAGTGAGACATATTAATAAATACAATGTTTCTCCTCATCAAATAAAAGCACACCACAAAGGACCATCTTACGATCTGGAGAGAAAATATTTAATGAAAGCACTACAATGAAAACATGAAAAGTTATGCTATTTTTATACCTCATATGATGTTAAGTCTGGGAAAACTCAAGATAACTCAGTGTTTAAAATAAAATGCATGTTTAACACACATCCATGGCTGACCATTTATCTTATGCTTTTAAAAGATTATCCATTAAAATGCCGTCCTTCTTCCTTAAAAGTTTTGTGCTAGGGTTCCAGCCATTTCCGTTCCTTGCTGCACAGAGGAGGACGTCTGGGCAGGTGATCTACTTAAATGGATGGCAGCTAAATGAGCATGAACTTTGACTCATTTAAATTAACTCCAATATTTATTGTTACAAGCTTGACAATGCTCTTGGAAACGATTAAGTATGACCTCTGGAATAAATGTGTTTAATAAAAGATACTTGAAAGAAGCACAATATTCTAGTTAAGGGGGTCATTTTTCATCAGAAATCAGAGCTGCATGGGATGACATGCAGTATCAGAGAAAATCTGGTGGAAACTATCGCAGTCATTTCAGAGAAATAGAATATGATTCTGTCTTCTCACGTGATCACTAAGATTTAACCTTTAATGAAAAAAGAAAAGAAAACCTACCTCTCTGGAATCACTGCTCAATTTTAGGATTATTTTAATCAAACCAGGATATTGACTCATATGGCTTAGAACAGGGTAAGAGACATAATAATATTGCGGTTCATTTTAACCTCTGGATATAACACACACATATTTTAAGATTTACTGTATATTATATGTATGTGGGTGTATGCACATGTGTGTACATGTTCTCTCAAACTCCAGAGGCATTGGATCCCCTGAAGCTGGAGTTACAGGCAGTTGTGAGATACCCAACATGGTGCAGAGAACTGAACTTGGTCCTCTGAAGGCACTCGTAATTGATGAACCATCTCTCCAGTCCAAATGTATACATTTTTAATCAGGAGGAGATTTAATAAGATCTCTTTGCCACCATCCAACATGTCTCTGCTTGAATGGGAGTGACTCTCGTTCACAGAAGAGGGAGACTCCAACCAGTGACGTAAGAGTCTAAGCTCAGAAAAGATTTAGGGTGTTGATGAATAACCTCCAGAACATATATATCTCTTAGTCAGTTTCAAGAATATGCTAGATGATATTAATGCAAGCTTCCATTATTTTAGCTCAAAATGTCACTGTGATTAAAAAAATAATTGATGGCGTCTGTACCCACCCTTAGGGGGTATTTGTTGCCTGGGAATTACTTTCCAGTCGCTTGATATGTGTCTTATAAGCGGACCTTGTCTCTTAACTAGGAACTCATTCTTTGCCATTGCATCACCCTGACCTTGAATCCACTCCATACTGTGAAGCCTGGTCCGTACTTCGTTGTCAGAAGCTACCCAGAATATGCAGTGGGAACTCACTCCTTGTGGGAAAGTTCTACTAAAATGGAACCTTACCCTGTGCTTGACCTCCAGGATTCTGCACAGATGTGAAAAGATGTTTCTGTGTCAAAGTGTATTTTTCACATAGTGACTAATGCCCAGCATAGTCTATCCTCGGCCAAACAGGAAGGTAGAGATACAATCAGCAGCCAGGCCTGCATGGCAGCTTATCTGTCCTTTGTGACTATTTTCAATACTGTTTACCAAAGGAAAACACATTTTCAAAACCCCATTCTGTCTTATTAAGAACGCATGAAAATTCGGAGACACCGTGTACTCACAAGACACGTGGTTAATACATAGCACTTATTTGGAAATAACAGAATCTGAGAGTATTTCTGCTCAACCACGCAGAGCTACTTGGGTGCCTACGCTGTGCCTTCTACTTTGTTATGCCAAGATCTGGGGCTCCCAAGCAAGCTGTGCTTACTGCCAGATCCTTCCACACTCCGCCTTACTGCCCTCATTGCTTCTTATCCTTCAGGTAGCAGCCGAGACTTCCCTTCTCCACAAAGTTTCCCTGGATGCCTAAGGAACAGAACTTGGTCCCCTAGCACCTCCTCCTTAGGGAAGGGAACAATTATCCCCCTCAATCATAGCTGCCTGCTTGTTTCTAAACCAGTTTATGCCAGACTGCCAGCTCTGGAGGCTGGGCTGGAGTAGGGTCCCCAATGTGCCCCGCCACGTGCCCAGAATGGCAACCCCCCCGCCCTCAGATCCCTGCTGAATGGAAATGCTGTTGATCAGAGCTAAGACAACGGAAGTAATTAAGGCCAAGGAAACCTTTTTATCAATAAAAACGTTTCATGGCTTTATAGGAGGTGTGTTTATGTCTAGGGGTGCATTCACAGGTGTGTTCCCTCGCTGCGCTGCATTCTGTGGTCTCAAGACCTTGTACAACACCCAGTTGTGTCTCTGTATTACAAGCTTACAGATGATAGGAATTAAAAAAAAAAAAAGAACAATGACTATAGTAGGAAAACCAGAGGACAAGGACACAACCTCTGTCTTGTTGCTGGCCCCTGGACCAGCATCATGCCCTCACCTGGCAACCCAAGCTTGATCCCCAGGTTCCATGTGGTAGAAAGAAGAACTGACACCCACATGGAGTCTTCCGACCTACACATATGCCCCATGACATGCACACATGCATGTACAAAAAATTTAATAATCTTAATTAAAAAGCATAATAAATAATAAAACACTGGGCTTCAAGCTCTACCTAAGACCCACTAAATACAGAATCTCATTTTGAGGTCTCCAGCTGGTTTATCATCACCAGTGCAATATGGGACAAGCCGTCTGGTACAGATGTGGAGTAGAAGGGGGGTTACTGGTAGGAGAAAAAGAACACATGTAAAGTTTACATTAAAGACAACCATATTCTCTAATCATGTCTTATAGACCAGCGGCATTCAGGAAGCACGTATGATCTAGCTAATCACGTTTTTACATTACCTAGTATAAGCTGAGATAGAATGGAGGGGCAGCGCCCCAAAACATTTGGCTCTGCTTTCAAACAGAGTCAGGTGGGAAAGGGAAGACATGAGGATCGCCTTTCTACCCCCCAGATGTGGGAAATGAATCTGCTGAGCATTTGTATCTGGAACATGTAAATATTGGAAGTGAAATTTTAGGTTCTCCATCTTTGGTCCCTACACACACACACACACACACACACACACACACACACACACACACACACATTTTCCACATATTTAACAAGTAATACTTTTATCGCCCCGATTTTGCTATTGATTCCTTCTTTAACAACAAAATGCATCACAAACAAAAATGAATGAAGCTGTCTGAGGAGAAAATTCCATAGTAGCTTTACTGTCAATGCCCATCATAAATAACCATGACATCACGGGAGTCTTATCTACGGGTTGCCGCGACTGATCGATGGCATCACTCCCGTAGTGTAAATAGCTTCTAATGTCCCATCTTCCACCTTCAAATAGGCTCTGATTATTTATGATGGCTGTTAGGTTACAAGTCTGAGCTGCAGTTTGGATTTATTTTCTCCTCATAGCTGCTGTGGATTTCAGGTTAGATGGGATTATTTTTTAGTTAGGATGATAAACTGAGATAGAACTGTCACGGAAACTGGTACACCATCATCTCCTCTGGTCGATGTCACCGTTTGGCTATGAATTCACAATGCCAGCCTCTTTCTGCCCTCTTCTCATCACCAACCAGGCAATATTAAACGATGGCCGTTAATCACGGGCAGTTACCCCAGGAGAAGGGAAAACAATGACAACAACGCGTGCAGCTCTCACAATTAACACACACGCAGCCTGCGTTAGCAAGCCCAAAAGGGGCACGGGATCTGCATTGTGTGTATTTTACGGTAATGAAAGTGCTCCAGCTCCGACGTGACAGCCCATGATTTACAGAGAAAGTGGGGAATCCATCAGCTCCTTGCAAGGTATTCTTCATAATCATAAAAGACCCTGACAGGTAACTTGGGCAAGGATATATTTTTTGCTGAGAGATATAGATATGCCGCATGCCAACATGAAACAGACAGGTAAAACATTAAAAATCTGCCAATTATCCAGGTATTTCCCCCATAGAATGATAAATACTGGATCTTTCTGAACATTAGATGGACATCGTAAGTTATCTAAAATATTTCTGAGACTGATCAAGGTGATGGATTATATTTTGCCCCTTGTTTGGGTTATTTAGGCAAAGGGCAAACAAAGGAATCTTTTCATTCTATTAAACATCCTTATTTTCAATACAATTTTAGCAACTTATTACTGGAGTTTTCCCTAATTTAAAGCATTCTGTTTCCATTGAGAAAAGTATGCAATAAACCTGTACTCAAGTCATTAGGGAAAAAATGGATTTCTCCACAGAAAGTAGCATATGCTCCCTGTCCCATAGCTAAGAGCTGGATAATTTTTTAAATAATTACAATAGCTATTAGATTATATAAAATATCAGATTTCAGTCATTTCTTTATACTATCATTTCTTATGGCTCATCAAATAACCACAGTTATATTGATTGATATTTTAAAAGTGTATTTTTAAATACAGAAAATACACACAAACAACTATTTTGTGTGGATTTTAGTTATGCACTGAAGGGCTGCTCTCTTGGGCATTCTTCAGAGGTTTTTATCACTACCTGAAATAACTCAGCATCAGTTTATCCGTGGCAACATTTTACAAGCAGTAACAACATATCTAATTACTTAATTTTTTGCAAAGAAAGGGGCACAATTTGAAAAGTCCCAAATCCTATCAGGTTATAAGATCATTACAGCAATCCGTATTCCAAATTATCAGCAAAATCTGTGCTTCATCCATTACAGATCGTTTTAATAAAGTCTATATTTTTAGCCATTAAGAAGTGGATGAATTGGAAGCAGTTTCTGAAGAAGATCCCGCAGTTAACCACGACTGCCCTGAAACTGCAGGCTATGCAAAAGCGATGTGACTCTGGGCTCTCTTCTTTCCTGGGGAGTTTATTTAAGTATTTCTTCCACATGTGCCCTGCCCTGCTAACAGTCCCAAGGAAGCTGAAAGATCTCAGCAGAAGTGAGAATGTGGCATGGCCACTAGGAGCTGACAATGGCTGTTTTGTCCCCTCTAGGCCCTAGTACTTACTCAGGAAGTAGGATTGGTCCAGCCAGCCGATGCCAGGGTGGGATGATTTATTGCCTGGTGTCCTCGGTGGCAATTGGACCCTTTCCCACTGTCACTCACAACTTGCCCAGATTGTGTCGCAAAGAAGAGGTTCCCCTCCATCCCAAAGAGATTACAATGCTTGTCATAAAGTGTCTTTTAACAGAGGGAAGCGGTATGAAAATGGGCAAAGAAAGGGAACAATCAGAAGATGGATGTCACGTAACCTTTTCTCAGGGACCCATTTCTTCTACTTTTCCTCCTGTCTTTAGCAAGGTTTTGTTTGGGCTGATGACAATGTCCAATAGCCTGAGAAATTGATTTTCTGAGTCCTTTTTCTCGTCTCCTGAGAAGACACTAACTCGTTGGGACTTCAGAGGACTCACGGGGGCAGGAGACAACAATTAGTGTGTTGAAGATGTCAGAGAGTGGCTTCGGAGTCAGGCCAGGGGAAATCCTTGCTGACAGATCAGCGCTGACAATGCTGGCAGCTGCTTGCAAAGTGCCGTGCGGGTCCAAGGAGGAAGGAGGAAGGCCCTGCACAGCACAGCCTGCCTGACTCTGTCTGCCTCCTGACTCAAGGAGGAAGGCCCTGCACAGCACAGCCTCCCAGGCTCTGTCTCTGGGGCTGTGACTTCCTCCTGACTCAAGGAGGACCGTCGTACTCCAAGGGAACTCGGAGGGCTGCAGTCTACCAGGCATTCTGTGAAATGCCTCCCCTGGCAGCTACGCTGGTAGAAAACCGCATCTCAGGATTGCTGGTCATTGGGATTTAAATCAGGGTCTAGGTATATTTTTATAATTGTTTTCAAAACCTTTTTTGATGAATGGTTTCAGGATTCAGTTCTCCATATTTATCGAGAGTCCTGTGGATGTCAGTTAAAGCGATACACTGCTTTAAGCATCTTACACTGCCATCCTTGAGACGCTGAGAATCAGTTGCCTCCAGACCCGCTCCTTGCAAGCTTTGCTTTGAAATGACCAAAGAGGAACTTCAATCATCACTCTTCTAATTGAAAGCAACTTGATTTTTCTAGCTCTCCCTCAAACTGGAAGTTTATCAAAAACTTTTAAATAATATTAATTCTCATTATATTTTAGTAATGTTATCAATATTAGCATTTCTCTTTTGCCATGAACCAGCAAACAACAGACTCTTTCTCTGGGCTATCGTAAGACAATATTTGTGATCTGGTGTCTTGATAGTTGGATATTTCTTTAAAGATGCATGAAGTGGAACGTTATACGTTATGTGTATAGCATACCTAGATATGTTATGTGTATAGCATACCTAGATGTAAACAATTTAAATAAAACCATCACTTCAGGCATAATGTTCTAGAAGTTGTAACACAGCAAGGAAATACTTGTCACTGTTTATGCTTCCAGAATGTCCTCCAAATAATGCTAAATTACTTTACAGTTCAAAGAGAGTTAACGAACTTATGAGTGTTCCTCTCATTTCTGGCAGGAATAGTCAATCCTCAGTTACAGAAGACAGAGGCAGAATTTTCTTAGTCTACAACCAGGAGTCCAGGACAGTCCTGATGCAAGAATCTGAAGACCAAGGCTTTGGCTTGCGACATACTAGCAAGTGACCTTGATCCCTGAACCTTTCCTTCCTCATCAGTAAACTTGAGAATCCTTAGGACTCTTTGACAGACACAAATTGCAAAGCCGTTATTGTTAGGAACTAGTGGGACAGGAGAGAAGGCTCAGTGGTTCAGAGCATTCCCAGCTTTTCTAGCGGACCCAGGTCTGGTTCTCAGCACCCACATGGTGGCTGACAACTGTCTGTAACTTCACTCCTAGGAGATCTGATGCCCCCTCCTGGACAGTGTGAGCAAAGCATTCTGCGGTGGATATATATGTGGGCAACACACATAGAAGACAAAAATAAATCTTTCTACATTTCTTAAAAGAAGCATTCACTCAATGCAATTCAAAACTTAGCCAGGGTGAGGTCTCTAAAACAAAAGCCATAACTTTGTGAACGGCCAAAGTCCTATACTAAAATTTGAGGAGCACATAAGCAGATCTGGGTGTACTGGTTTCTGGGTGATCTTGTTTTCTGGCTTCAGCCTTTTCTTCTATGATTTGTCCTTTGCCATGTTACAGGATGGGGGGGAGCAATACAACCGGGGTGTCATTGTATGGGTTTGACTACTGATCTGCCTCACAATGGAAACTAGTGAGCAAGAAGAGAGAATCTGGAATCCCGGTGGGCTGGAGAGGTCCTCCCAGTGTTTAGCCTCCCCACAACTCCTGCATGTCCTGAAGGAATAGTTCGACTGCTGGGGAATAAGTGCATTTAACAGTAAATGGGAACGCCACGGAAATAAATTCCACGGTCAAATTGTTTGTTAAGTGCATTAATCCAGTTGTGAGAGACCTGCATCGGGGCATCAATCGCTCTGTCATCACAAAGCTTTTAAAAGCAAATCAATCCAAATTATATCAACTTGACTTACGCCTTCCCGGCAGCAGGGCTGTCGTATCACGCTGCAAATATAAATAAAAGACAGTTTCCTGTGCGTTCAGAGCGTGGCTTGAAAGCTTTCGTGAGTTTTTGCAAAAACAGGGATTTCCCAGATAAGAGAAGAAGGCATCGTGTCTGACAAGTCTGGCAGCCTTTTCCCGTCTTACCTACTGAGGCAGACTGCAGTTGACCCAATGCACCTGCTATCAAAACAGTCTCCCCAATCCTGAGAGCATGAAGCCAGCTGCCCCATCCCACAACAAGCAGCATTCTGGGGCGGCAAATCTCCTTGGCAAGAGACTTTTAAAACCCAAGCAGCGCCCCGAGAGTCACAAACTGAGAGAGATTAATTCTGTCCCCTGGCACCCCTCATTACCAGGAGACCCGAGGCAGGGCAATACAAGTTAGTCTCCCCAGTTCCACTTTCGTATATGCGTGTTTGGACAGCCATTCCAGTTTATCAGCTAATGTCTTTAAGCCTTGGGCACACAAAATAAGCAATTTGCGCAGCCAATGTGAAATACAAATAGGAATAAATGCCTAAAGTGTTGGACACAATGGCACTGTAACTACATAGAACCCCGAGAAGGGCACATGCTATCTAGAGCTTACCTGGTGAAAGCAGTAAGATCAATTATCCAAAAGTACCAACCCAGGTAAAGAAACCTCTATTTTAACCTACCTACTTTGAAAGGTTACAAGGCCCTGCAAAGACAAGAGCGCACGACCCGCTCCTACCCTGTCTAAATGGCAAATGGCTCATGTGGAGGGTGACAAAGGCTTTGGTGAAATGACACTGCCATCACTCCGTGAAGGTTTGTTTTCCATTCTTTGAGAGAGAGAAATACAGGGCTTAGATGTCAGCACGAAGCTAGTAAAACCAGGGTCGCGCTAGTCCAGGAGGCCTAGTAACAACCTGACTGTCTCCTCCCCCAGCCCCATCGAGCCTTTCCTGCTCTGTTTGCACTAGGAAGTCCTTGCTTTTTCAGAAGTGATAAATGGTGCAGTCTCTTCATAAAATTGAATGAAACGTTATCTCCTGTTTCATGGCCTCTTCTTTCCAGAGTGTGCCTGCATTCCAACACTCAATGCTCATCCGAACCCAAAGTTGGCAGGGTGCAAAGGATAGAAGAGGTCGGCCTTATGCACTATACTAAGAGCTGTGTTGAGTTAATCAAAATACCCATCTGGTCAATAACTGAAGAATGGAAATTTAGTCTTGTCTTATCATAACAAGACATTGTAACCAAAGATATGTGAACAAGGGAAGAAAACACTGTCTTAAATCCCCACCTGAGGAATATTTGAGTGGCCCTTAAATATTGGGAAAAAGACTACCATAGTGTCATGAATAAGAGAAATATAATTAAATGCAGTCAAGCACTACTTTTTACCCACCCAGACTGGCAGAAAGAAAATGGTTTATTTCTGTATCATGCTGGTGCATAAAAAGAGAAAATCACATTTGCTATTCTAAAGACAATTGGTTAGTATTGCCAGAGAAAATCAGCAAACCCTGAAATAATTAGAAATGTATGCTTAGTTACTCACTTAGCACTGTTGCAATATCAAAGGAGGGTAACAATAAAAACAACCCAAATGTTTAACCATAGAGGAATAGTTAAAGAATGGTACATCTATTCTAGAGAGTACTGTGCAATCAACAAAAAAGAAGGTCCTTTACATATTTCCATAGGATAACCTCAAGAAAAATTAAGTGGGCAAAAAAAGCAAGCTCAAAAAATGTGTGCTTAGTATATACTATTAGCATGAAAAAGAGAAAAAAACATGTGTATAAATTAATAAAACACATGTGTCTGGAAAGAAGCATAATAAAAATATTGATTGTGTGTGACTCTGAGCCAGATAGGTATAATGGATGGGGGTATGTATGTTCACATAATTAAATAAATATGTAAATTAACAAACTAAGAAGAAGAAAGATCTCTAAAATATTATCGTAAAAGTAAAGCAGGTTTCTGAAAACGTAGGTAGATATTTGCAAGAGTGAGACTTCTGTCTCTAAGCTTATAATGTGTTTACATGTGTACACACAGTTTCACATAAACCTTTTGGAATCATATGCAAGAAATCATTGAAGCCAAGGATAATGTGGAACATCTACAAGGATAAAGAAGACATATCTATATGGTATTTGAACTTTATTATAAGCCCGTGTTTCTTTCATAATCATATTAAGCACAAACAAAAGACAAAAACAAGTTCGGTATAGAAACAATTTAAAAAAATGTCCAGCAACAAGTTATCAACTGTCTAAACAGGTAGCAATGTCCCATAGAAGATTCTGTTTCTGCTATTGTCCAACCTTCTCTTCCTGAATCTCAAATAAATGTAAGTATGTCCACTTTAGAAAAGAGAAAAGTTCAATTGGAAATCCTGGCTGGGTGGCAAGCCCCGGGGAACATCAGAGCACCAGCTCAGAGACAGGAACTAGCGGATGCCATAAATACGTGCTGTCAGTCATGAGAAGCCCACCAGCTAAACCTGTTGCAGACTAAGTGCAAACCAGCCCACTGGCACAGTCCACCATGCTGGGACCACGCCTGATTCCAGCGTGCCAGGACTCTATCAGAAAGAATGTCAGAAGGTAAATTGGCGACAAGGCAGCAATCCTCTGAAAGTGGATTGTGTGTCTGCTTTCCACAGGGCATCTTCCTGGCAAGACACCACGCTGGAAGAAGTCACTTCTGGGCTCTAAAACAGCCCTCCCCTTTGCCACTCCCCAAGCTCCTTGACAGTGGAGAACAAGGGGGGAGATTATGGGCTTCTGTGTGTGCACACGCGTGTGAGGACCAGAGGCAAGTGCCATGAGGAATTTTACTGTTTTACCTACTGAAGTCAAAAGAGGCTCTTTCTGTGTGTGGAGTGTGAAAAACAGACTTACTAGTCCACAGTCACACCTCATAACATAATCCTGTAACACCTACTGACCCAGGGTCTCCAAGAAAGGGATAGTGTTAATTCTCCTGTTCTTATGGGGAGTTGGGGGAATGTGAAGCCCAGGCCCGCCAGCCCTCCGGTCGTCTCACAGTTTTAACCCTGATGTTCCCTGCTCTACTTGACGTGGCTGAAACAGGCTCACACATTTCCTTGGGCACAAAGCAATCCTGTTAAGATGAAGGCCACTCAACATGTAATGACTAGCTTTGTGTATTTCATAGGACAAGGAAATGTCTTCTATATGAAGACACCCTTGAAAACATGGCTATAAAAACTCGCCTCTTGGTCCGTTCAAAGGTTAATAGGGTCATTGTGCCTACTGTCATCAGACCCTGCTCTGTGATCTTATCAAAAGTGGACTTCCTTCTTTAAAATATTTGAGTAAATTAATTGTGCAAAACAAACACCTCAGAATGACTGTACAACCGCCAGTGGTCATTTCCTGCTTAGACCTCCCTTCCCCACGCCGTGTCATATTGGGGTGTTTTTATTTTTCAAACATTGAGCCATTTTACTGCTGGCTGAGTGAAGGCCATTGTCGACCACTTCTCTAGAAAGAGAATGGTGTGGGTTTGGGGGATTTGTTTGGTTTGACATCAATATAAAGTCGTGTTTCCCTTTCACCCCTCTCCGCCCTTGCTCGTGAACGTGTTTTCCCTCCTCGCTCTTCAGACACATTTGGTAGCAATCAGGCCTTTATTTAAAGAAGGCGTAAGATAAGGTATCTGTGAGTGTCACACTTGCAGTAATTGATCACACTTGTTTCTTGTTCGTAGGTTAGACCCCTCACTCTTGTTCCTTTTTTTTTTCTTTTTTCCTCTTTTTACCTTGGCATGTTTCTCATTACCCTCTGCCTTGTTAGCCTAGAGGAGTTCTCTACTGGCGGGGGGGATGGAAACGGGACACGATATGATTACACAGCCTGTCTTGTCAGGGACAGCAGCCTCTCTCTGGCTTCAGTACTTCTGGTCACTTCATGCTGTCATGGAGGGCCCTCCCATGGACAGGGGTATGCAGCCTGCAGCTCAGGGAGATTCTGTGGCACTCACCGGCTGCTCAGTGGGTTTCAGTTCACAGCCCTGGCTGTGCTGATTCATCCCGAGTCAGCTTCTGCAGAATGGCAGCATTGCTATCGTCTGACTCAACCTGCCCCACCTCATCTCATGTGGGAATGTTAGCCCAGGATCAATACTGGCAGCTGTCCATCCTACAAAAGAAGACCCCTATCTTTCCCTGTCCTGATTTCCACATAAATTCTCATCGGTGGCCTTTTATTGACACTGTCAGATGGGGCTGGATTTCAGATGTTGTCTATGCTCTAAACCATAGTGGACACTCAGGCTCTCTTCAGGGTCCATGGGCCAAAAACAGGAGACCCAATCATTTTCCTATTGAATTTCAATCAAAACAATCAAGCTAAAACCTCTAGTTCTTCATGACAAATGAAACAAAAGACCCTCTGTTTTCCTTAGGACTGAGAGAAGCACCAAAGTAAATGATCTAAATGAATGCCTCTATGCTCAATATCAACTATCACTTAGAAAAACTCTACGGATTATAAGAAAATCATATAAAATCTCCAGTAATGGTCTCACTGCCCTCAGGTCAAGAGCACCTCAACAGTTTCTGATTCTTTGTATACTATGGTTGTTTGGTGGGTTAGTGGCTTAGTAGGTCTTTTCCCCCCTTATATTTCGTTTTACATAAAATTAACAAAAGCAGCATAGAATTCCAGATAAACTTAAACTCTGGAAGCCAATCTAAGTCCTTGTCTACTGAGAAAGGGCAACTGTGGGCAGGCGGCAGACCTGACCTGACCTCAGTGTCCTCAGCCCTCACAGGATAAGTGGACTGGACCAGGTGGCCCCCATGGCCGTGGCTATTGCTTCCTTCACCTTAATAACTGAGAAAACTCATCGCACTACTGAAAATGGGGTTTCCTAGATAGTATAAGACTCCATTAAATACTGGAGCCAGTAACTACATCGGTTACTGGAGTGATGGCCAATCTACATTAAAGCTTTCTGACCGGATTTCAAAGGTTTTAGTGCCAATTGGGTAAATACTTGAGTTAATAATTCTTTTTCTTTAATTTCCCAGTACTTATTTATTCTGTACGTGTGAGAGTTGAGGGGCATCCACACACGCTGGGACGTGAGTGTGGAGGTCCCACAACCATTTTCAGAAATCAGCTCTTTGCTTTCATCATGTGAGTCCTCAGAATGGAACTCAGGTCACCAATCCTTCAGCAAGCATCTTTACCAGGAGAGCCATCTCTCTTCCTGAATAATAATTCTAGCTTGTCTTGCAGGTATAAATGCTAATGTTTAGGATTCATTGATAAAATAAAGAGATGTTATTAAGATTAATTATGCCTGCGTCCTTTTACTTATTTTTAAAATGCAGGCTCTAAAATAGTTAAATTATTGTTGCTAACGCTACATATACAGACGAGGCAGGGAGGCAGTAAGAGGTCTCAGAGTTGACCATGGTGATTGAATTCAAATGGAAAGAATCCGAAATATTCAATTCGTTGTGGCTTTATAATAAGACAGAAGCAGTCTGGATACAAACTACTCAAATAAAGTCAAGTTTGAACCACCAAATGCTTATGAAGAACATTTAATGTTTAAAGGTACATTGTTTACAATTACAGGGCTGCAGATAACCAACACATAGTCAGACTTCAAATGGCTAAAAAAAAGTTAAGTTTAGTAGCATCTAACTGTTCCAAGTCACTTTTCTTAGTACCTTAATTATATTCATCCACATAGTAAAACACTTAGAAAATATGAATGGAAGGATTTTTATTTATGCTATCCTTCATTGTTTAATATAGCAATATTGACATTATATCATACCTCAGAAAGATTACAGAAAAAAACACATTTTTTTTGCAACTTGTCAGTACTTGGAAAATTTAAATTATTACTGAAAGCTGAAATTTCACATACATTAGGAAGCATTACACCTAGGTGAAACATATTTCAGTAAATAATTAATTTATGTAAAATATTATGAAACTATACTATGTACATTCACAAAATTATGTGTCTTTCTAGGAGGCATATATACAGACTGAATACTTACTGCATTAGCCATGAAAACTAACTTCTAAAAAAGAAGCCTTCCTGATTCCATACTGCAGGAGACACAGGTTTGACAGAACATAGCCCAGATCAGGAAACAGTTATAAAGCAGGTATGCTCATTTTCTCTAATAACATTAAAATATCATTCAATCTAAGAATGCACAATAATATTTTCCTCATGTCTTTTCCAAGTGTTTACATCTCAGAGCATGCCCAGAACTGACACCTCCCAGCCTACTGCAGGTATGGGCTTTTGAAGACATGCTCTTCTTGGCCTTAATGAGGCCGCTGACCTTTTAGGCTCAGCTCGTATCTTCATTTCCTTCCCTATCATTAGTCTAAAATGGCATAAACTACCTCTCAATTTTCCTCATCCCCTCAAGGCCCCACCTCTTTAGTCCAAATTCACCTAATTAGGAACTTAATTTCCTTTTTTCCCAGATGGGCAAACTGATAAAGGAGAGAACCTATTCATCTCTGGGTCACGGAAAGTTGTGTCAATGACCTCTCGTTTAGGAAAGAAAGCGTGTGTTCTACAGGTTTGCTCTTGTCTTCTGGGGGCCCAAGTTTCTCCATGACAGGTTTTTCTAACCCTAGAACTCAATAAATTTGATTTTTATTTGTTTGTTTGTTTGTTTGCTAACTAAAAATGAAAAAGAAGGATTTAAATCTGAAACATCTCTACATCTTCTTTGTAATTCATTCTACACAGTCGGTTACTTCCATTTAGAAAGGTTCAAATCCTCACCGCCTCCACAAGACTGCTAGCAGAAGATGGCTGAATGGATTCAGAGTTTTATCCCAGGAGGTTGCAGCAACCATTCCTTGAACCTGGCCATCTTTATCAACCTGGCACAATTTCTTTTACCAAAACGACACACATGGGTTCTGAAGAACTTGAGTAGGAGTCACCTGGGCTCTGTAACTTTTCTGTGACATAATCTCCTCGACTATAGCTCCTTAACTGGAGAGTTTCTAATTTAACCACACAAACTACATGCACGGAAATATTTCTGCTCACTTCTCTGAGGCACTGTGTGGCTTTCGAAGTTATCCAAAGAACAAAGGCCATTCACCCGAAACTCTGAATGTCTCATTTTGTATTCATTCATTTCCTTTCATTCATTCTGGTAATAACAGAACCATCAGCATCATTACAGAACTTGGGAATGACAATAGAGATTCAAAATAAAAACAAACCAAAGTTACGTTCTCAAAGGGATGTATGTCTGGGGCCATTCTCACAAACTCCTGCCAAGACACTGAGACAAATCATTGCACCAATGTTTTTCCTACAGCAGAGAAATTTTCTCAACACAGAAGACATACCGAAATAAATGACTGAGAAAGAGAAGGACAATTCTTCCTAGAAAGTGCCCCCTTTTAAGTGCATGTCCTCACCCCTCTCTGCTTTGCAGTTACATTTGAGCTGAAAGGGGGCTAGGGCTCTGTTGTCTGAACCAGGAGCGTACTAACAACGGAAACTTCTTTCCTGAGGGGAAAAAGTTGCTCTACTGATTATAGCTTATTTAAAAACTATTAGAATTTGATTTTGTAAAGAAAGAAATTTCTAAACAAGCTAATGAAATGTTGCTCTTTTTCCTCCCAAAGTTAGTATGCCTAAATATGCCCCAGGCATTTGGCTATTATAGAAGACAATTAACCATAAGATGATGCCACATGCAGTTACTTAAAAAGATATAGAGGACAATGAGGCAGGCTGTAAGAACAAAGCACTTTAAGCAAAATTAAACAAGAACCTCATCGGAAAAATAAGAGTGGAAATATTCTTCATGAAAGCGTAATGGCTTAGGTCAGAGAAATTACTAATACTTAACAAAAATTAAAATCGAGAAAATACTGTAGTTAAGACAAGGAATTTAAGTTGTGAGTATCTCAGAGTGCCGCATAAGAACCCCTCTGCGTGAGGATGAAAATGAGGGATCACTGTTACAAGTCCCCGTGTTTCCTCTTTCACCTCCTGATATTACTTTATATGAGTTATAAATAAACAAACAAAGAGGGAGGGCCTGGTGCAGCAATGGCAGGAAAGCCCTGGTCTTGACACAGCCTGTGACTGAGACAGTAAGGGAAAACAAAGGATCTAAACCCGAAGAGTGCATTCTGAACTCAGAGATGCTCATCTAACTCCCTTCTCAAACGTCTTCTAAGGACTTGCGTTTGTACAACCCCATAAATTGTGCCTACACTCCACTTCCCATGCCACAGTACACGTTCCGCCATCTGATGCCAAGCAAGTGGGACTAGCACAGAGTACCTATAAGACTTTTCTCAGGATAGTCAATGTATAATCATTTCCCCTAATTATCTTGCTAATAAGAAAGTGGTACTTTTTTCTGATACATTAGACAAACACTAGATCTCATAAGTAAATGAGAGATTATTTGCTCAGCTCATCCACAGCTCACACTCCATTCTCAGAGCTTAAGAGCATTTGTCACGTCTTTCTGCTTTAAAAACTGCTTAAAGCTGTTCCATAAAGTCCAGATTTTTCCATTATGATGGGAATTAGCCCCAATGTAAACCAAAATAAAAAGTGAAAATGACTATTAGGAACAAATGAGAGGATGTTAGAGAATTTTTTAATCCTAATGCAAGAAATGCCAGAGCTGGTAACTAAGCCCATATTCAGAGCAGGTTTTAGACAGCCATGCAGACAATATTGCAAGGTCTGCAGTCCACACCCAGACGACTCCAGGACATATGAACCCCCAGCTTCCTGCCCAGAGTTACTTTTCTCCTTATTCCAAACAACTCTTCACTGTTCTCCTTCCAGAATTGTCAGAAATTCCTCAGTGCCCCTAAAGTTTAACTTATTAGCCCAAAACCTCTTACATCTACCTATTAAGCAACTTTCACGAGACATGAAAGAACACATTTTCCTAAACTAGTAGTTTGGGGTTCTCTTTTTTTATTGCTGTTGTTCAGTTTAGTTTTGTCATATTAGCAAACATTCATTTTCGCCTAACTTTTTAACCCGTAGCTTAGAAATACAAAGTTGCTTGTACCCCTCGGAAATGTGTGCAAATTTTAAATGCATTCCTGCTTTATGGATAATTGCAGAAATGCATAAATACATAAAGAACGGGGACCGCAGTCTCCCACCGTGAGGCCAACGTGAACACACAGCTGAGTATGTTCACCCCGCTTCTGTGTGTCCGGGCCCCCTCCCTTCCCCAACTGGGACTTCAGCTTTAGGCCATTCTGCAAACAAGCCTCAGGAGACACACAATTACACTCCCCTGGAGACTGACCCCTTAGAGAGCCCACCTGTAGCCAGACCCAGATAGCATCCCTGCGCAATGAATTAGCACTCTAAGCTGATTAGAGCGGCCTGCACAACTCTATTTTATTGACACAATGAAGAGAGGAGAGAAAAGGGCCTGAAATGAGAAAATCATTTCCATGCTGACTGAATTAAAAGAACAAAAGAGTTCCTTGCAGTTGCAGCATTCAATTTGTAGGGGAAAAAGGAAGCCACTTAATGGCTTACAATAGATCTGAGCAGACAGATGAAATCTAAAACTCGAGCGTGAGTGCGATTAGCGGCGAAACAGACTCTAAATCATTTCCTCCATATGCAGCATTCCGCTTGATTGTTTAGCTCGCGTTTTTTCCAGAAACGCTGGGCTGGATGTTATCTTCAAAACGTCTTCGCTTTTTCGTTTTTCAAAATCGCAGGATGATTTCTCGTGGTGCGACAACCTCCTCGGTGGCACTAGGACAGCACCCGTGGTCACTCGAGTTCTCTCACCTTTGGTGTCTAAAAGTGTGGCCTGGCCCCGGTGAAGCTGGGGGACAGTGATAAAAAGCAACCTGGCAAAGAACCTGTAACTCAAAATCAACGTATTCCACACGAGAGCCACGTGCCAATCAGAAAGCACGGCTAACTGTGGGCACACACATGGCATCGCCCCGTCTCTCTGCTTTAAAAGACACCATTGCTACCCTGAAAAGCAACACAGTGAAGGCAGAATTTTTCGAACTATGTTCTTTTTCTAATTCTTCTCTGCTCATTGCTGGTTTGTGGGCTTGCTCTGACCAGAAATCTTGAATTTTTTTTTTTTAATTGCAATTTGAAATTCTTCAAATTTTAAATCTGGAACTAATGTTAAATAAAATGATCACTGTATAAGCAAACATGGTCTTTACAGATCAATGTATGATCAGATTGAAGATCCTTTATATTTCCTTGTCCTTTAAAAAAAAAAATTCTGGTTTTAGAAGAAAATTCTAAATGTCCAACCCATATATGGAAAAGAGAACTCGCCTCATGGACTGATGGAATGCGGCCTTCGGTGGGGCCAGGAGGAAACTTTAGCTCCCTCTTGAAGGAAAAAAAAAGTGTAGAAACGAGAATTCTTAGTTCTTGATTACTGGAAACTCACGCATTCATTTTTCTTGCCTATTTCTAAGAAAGGGTTTTTTGTTTGGCGTGGCTCCCAACTTTTAGCCTTTCCTCTTGGCTCCTGATTTAAGCAGAGGGGGTTCCCTCTCTTCTTGGAATGCCCTTTGCCAAGCATCGAGGTAAGATGTAAATTAAGCAAAAATTATGCAACTCATTTAAAAAAAAAAAAAAACCCTGCAGTGAGCTACTTTGGGATTGGATACTTGAGAGATTGCTGCTAACATGTGAAAAGTCCCCAGAGAAAAGACCAAAGATGACAGTTTAGGAGGGGTCAGGGGATTGCTCACACTCGCTCCATTGAATGAAGGAAGAGGGTTGTTTGTTGATTTGGTTTGCTTTTTATCTCTAAAGAGAAGCTGTAAGGCTTGTGGATATTTTAGCAAAATCAACTTAGTATGAGCGCACTGACAGCTTGTCAGGTTTCACTGACTGACTGTCTGGGGTACCACGAGCACATCTGCATTCAGTCAGTGTGAGAGCTGCACATAAGACACAAAGTAGGCCCTGCCACGGACGGCTCCATCAGTCTGTCAGTTCTGACATGACATCTGAATTTTTTGAATCACTAAACACTTTTGAGACTCTGGTACTTATTATCTTCTCTTAGTTTCTATACATCGCTTGGCGATGCCGGAAGGTTTGAAATCTGGGAGGAAGGTAGTGAACGTCCCAGGCTTTTTGTTGTCTAATCCATGGGCCCTCATTCATGCTCACTGTTAATCTCTTAAGACATTATAAAACTGTTAGACAAAGAAATGTGAATACCGCTGCTTCTTTTGAGAATGGGAGGAAACCAAAGAAAATCGGGACCATGCTAGGCTATTCTTTTCGCTATGAAAATGGTGAGTTAAACCTGTTGCACGGAATTATCTATAATTCCCCACGCTAAGGCAAATGTTTTTGAAGAATGAACAAGAGTAATGTCTCCTAGGGAAAAAAAACTGATCATAGAATTTTTGAAATCTGTCAAATTTAACGTCAAGTAAGCGCTGAGACCCTGGTTGCTAAATTTCTGACTATTTCTAGCCTTTATGCCATGAAGCAAGGTACAAGGTTAATACGTTTTTGTAAAACTCTTTGCTGATACCCACTTGGACTCAGTAAATAGCTGAGTTTTCCTCTCTGGTAGGAGTGCTGGAATGCTGGCAGGAACACAGCAAAAGCCTTAAAATGTGCCTGATCTCCAGGAACACCACAGATCCCAAGATTTAATGAGAAATTTGGTCTTCAAAACTAGAAAACTTGACGGCTTTTTTGTTTCTCTCTATAGCTCAGACATAAGTGAATTTTTGGAGCTGAGGAGAACAGTTACAGGAAGCAGCCAAAAAAGCCAACACTGCCTGTTTAGCCCCCGTCACTGCCATTCCGGGCATTAAGTGTTTTTCTCCAAGTAACCAAGACATGGGGGAGAGTGAAAATGACCTTAATTTAAGAGGCAACGTTCCGGACCGAACATGCCGCCCCCTTCTTTATCAGCACATGTGGAACAGCTGTGAGTCACTTCAGAGAGATGATCATGCCACAAGTGACTCACCCCAGGTGTTCCCCCACCTGCGTCCTCAGAATGACTAACTGTCCCTCAGATGGTCAAACCCTGGGAATAATTATTCTAGAGGAAGGCTAGAAACACATTAGGTGGACATGCAATTAGTTTAACCAAAACTATTAGGTAAGGAGAGTTATGTTGGGACACAACTAAATAAAAGTAGAGATTAAAAAAAAAAAACTGGGAGAAGAGAGGGGAGGAGAAGGAAAGAAAAAAAAAAAACTGGGAGAAGAGAGGGGAGGAGAAGGAAAGGAAGGCAGGAAGGGGGAGCTTCAGATGCCCCTGCATAGTCTCCAGGTTCTAAGAACACATGGTGTTCAGGTGACACATTTGTGGAGTTCACATATTAACTAATAAGATGCAAAAGCAAGAGGGATTTTCAGAACCACATGCTCACTTCTGAACTTCATCAATGTTTCATATGAATCCAAACTTAAATAACTGTCCACATAAACAAAGCCTTCTCAAGGCAAGAAAGAGGCAGAGGCATCCACAGTACCACAGAGGAACTTGTAGCTGCCTCGCGCTCTCCTCCCGTTGGCATCCCCCCATCTTGTAACTTTCTCAAGGGCTTTGATGTAATGTCATTTGTTTGGTGTTTAGTCTGTGCCTAAAATGTCAGCTGTTTATTATTTTTACATTCCAGCACTAACACAATGGCACCTCCAGAATAAAGGGCAGGGTTTGTGACACAACTCAATGACCAAAGGACTTACATTAAATAGAGGTTTCCAATCTCTCTGAAAATACAGTCCCTCATTTTTTAAAAACGTAGATAGACCAGTTTTCATTACCACATAATTTTCTTCTGACATTTGTGTAATATTCCTGAGTGGCCCTGTGGAAAGGACCAAAACATCACTTCAAGGAGTGTGTGCCCTGTCCAGAGCTATAGGAAACTGGCTTCTTCCACAGAGCAGAAAACCAAGCTTATAGGCATTGAGCAATAGGACCAGGAAAATAAGACAACTGTTCAAAACCAGAGACCTCGCAGGAAGGATGAATTTAGTATCCAGACTAAAGAGAAGTGTCATTTCATTCATGAATGAGTAAAAACAGATATATTATTCCACAAGAATACATAGGACCATATTCCAACACATCAGAGACAATATATAGAAGATTTGTGGTGAACGTTGTACTGATTGGTGAAAAAAAGAACATGTAAAAATGCAAGTGACTTTCAAAAAGATCACAGACAAATCCACTTGGACAGACTGCTTGAGGTGGGCAGCTTCCTGCTTGTTTTTAGAATCTACCAGTTTTCTGATGAATTTTTAACACCCTACAAAGGTAGTTTTTCCCCCAAATCAAACTAGCTAACCCATGTAGTCATGCTTGCCTACATAAAGAGCACATCACAGTGTTGCCTTCTACCCTTCTTGAGTTCAGAGTTCGAATATTTCAAGAACCACACCTAAGTCCACAGAAACTGAAGTAGAAATCCTATTTGCCTGCATTCGTACTAGAAGCACTACACTGCTCTAGGGTACAAAGCTGGACAAATCATAGATATCAGCTCCCCAGCTGGGTTAGCCAATGGCAACTCACCTCTAAATCTGATTCAAGGAACCCTGAAGGTGTTCAACATTAAGCCAACTGCAGAGCCATGTCACCCACACTCAGCTGAGGTCCACGAGAGAGGAATGAACATCAGTGAGATAAATTCACCATGTGGCTGCGTGTGTCCCTAACAGAGCAGTGTCAGGGACCCATGTAATTAGTATTGCAATACTTCATTGTTCCATAATATATTTTTGTTATTTTTTTAAACTGAAGAGTCTATAGGCAAATTCAACTATTCCTCAATATTATTACTGGAAATATCCTTATAAAATTAATGTCTTCAAATAAGAAGTTTCAGGCTTTGGAAGGCACACAGAGAGATTCTCTTGAAAATGAATTCTTTCCTGAATTTCCCAATATTGATGCCTTTTCTAACATCTCAAATTTCTATTAAATATTATGAAATCCACAATATTCTGAATGGAAGCCCCACCCCACCCCTACACACAAGAAATCTTAGGATAGCACAATTTGGATGAAGAATCATAAAATATAGCAAGGGTTTTTGCAACAAACTAGTCCTATAGATGTTGGCAGATATTAACTCAGAGTTTTTATAGCTAGGGGAACTGAATGATGGGACTAATTGCATAGCTAGGGAGTAGGGGTTTTCTGTACAAGGTCCTGGCCCTTCTCACTTTTTCTTTGAGAAGTTTCTATCCATACCCAGGCAAACTCAACTTTGGGCTTTGGACTACTGGTCCATTCATCTATAAACCCTCAACTGTATTATCTAGTCTGCCACTGCAACATTCTGTGAGCTCAAGAGGTTGTTGCCCGCCATTTCAAAAACTACAGATGATAGTTCTCCCTGAGAGAACCACACAACTGTTGATGCTTCTTACACGCAAAAAAAAAAAAAATAATCAGAGTTTATAACAAATAGCGGAGTTTAGCATGTTAGAAGTCACTGAGAATCATCTATTCAATTTTATTCCCCAAATTTCCATCGCGCTAACACTATATATAAAATGCTACGTGTGAACAGCTGACAATATGATAAGATCAGGAGATGTGTGAGCACTCATGATATATGATGTCTATATAACCTAGTGAGTTATGATACGGTGATAAAACATCACTGTCATATCATAAACCACTGAGCAGAGCCCAGAAGGAAAGCCTGTTCACAAGATGGCCATGTCATTTAACAAGCAAAAGAATCTCGTGGAGGGATAAAGTATATTGCCTTCATTTAAGATTAGACATTCATAATCCATTAAGAGACTAGCTGACACAAGGTATGTATACTCTCTAAGTTAGTCAGGAAGGGTCCGCAGCAGCGGTTCCTGAAGGGTTCCTGAAGACCACACACAGGAACCAAAGCATTCAGACCTTCCCCAACTTCCTGACCAGACCACACACCTCCCTCCCTCCTTGCAGAACAAAGCAACCCCACCCATCTCTCTTACCAAAGCCTAACAGAGGAGAACTGGCAGGACAGGGGAGTACCGAGTGTCAAGATGAGCAGTGAAGAAGCAAAGCCTGCACACAAAGTCACCGCGGGTGGACATCAACAGACTCAGGGCTGGGTGAATCTTGGAAGCTGTATGTGTACAAGTGTGTGCACAAGCTACAAGATAACCCGATACCACCGTCGCCCTTTGTTTCTGTTTTGTTTGTTTGTTACAGAGTAGCTCACTGGTTTAGAACTATCTGAAGGGGCACAACAATAACTTTGAATACTGCTTTGAGAATGGTGCAGTGTTGACTTGAACTTGGCCTACTACGGAAACAAAGAAATCCATACCCCTACCTTTCAAAGCAGAGCTAGGAATAGCTTCTCACCTCTAGCCCACAGACTTTCTACTCAAAAGGGAGGTTTGGTCTTCAGATGACCGTTCTACTAAAACATCAAGTTCCACAGAGGGATGCACATACCAAAGTCGCTTTCACTTCAAGTCTGCAAACCACAAGTTTACAGTCATTTTACCAACAGAAACTGTAAAACAAACACATATTTTTTACTTAATTTGAAGTGAATCTGTACTCTTCCCAGAACACAAAGACCCAAGCATGGCCTCACTATAAATAAAACCTCCAACCCGTTACCCTAGGGAGTATTCCACATGAATGAAAGGGGAGGCGGGGAGACAGAAGAAAGTCAAATGACTTTTCCAAGGTCCCGAGTTTGACTTAGGGCAAACACTCCAGGTTCCTGGCATCTGTCCCAGCGTCCGTTCCACCGTGTCACACACGGCCCTGAAACACAAACCACTAAACACATTGAAGAAGTGAGCAAGGGGCTAAGCCACATGAATGGCTAGATTGTTGAAGATGGGGGTTGGGGGCTCCAGAGGAAAGGCCTGAAGGATAATACATGTTACAGAATCTATTTGCAAGTAGCTACTGCGGTTACCCATGTGGCTGCCTGAGGGGGACCGGGAGTGGAGGGCAGATGACTGACAGCATGAACACAGGTCTTGACGGTCTCAGGAAGAGGGACACAGGAGTCACGGTGCTTCCTGGGCATCGTTCAGAGCCTTCATCACATGAAACCTGGAACACAGTCAGGAAAGCCACCATCCACAAGGACTCCTTATTCTTGGGGCTCTCCTGTTTTCCCACTTTACATGATAAAATATTAGAACTTCTGCTTCTATTTGTGGGGCTCCTTTGGACCTTTCCACATCCAACTTGCATGTTTCGTAACTATCTCGGAGCCCCCTTTTTGCATATTCATATGCTGTGTACACTGGTGACATACAGAAGTTAATACAATGCGATGAAAATAACTTTGATTAAATTTACCCATTCCTTCACTACCCCGTGTGCCACCTACTGTTCACCCATGAAATACTGCAGTTCGCACATCAATAAAACTTCATATTAATATTCTCTGAGGTAGAATGACTTCATTAACCATTTTCCCCCTCTCCTGTCCTCTGCTTCCAACTGTGTTCAACTTTGGAACTTCTGACAAATGGTCATTATTCTCTGGACTAGTAAAAAAAAGAAAAAAATCCCAAGCTTTGGGGAAATGTAGTTGGTCTAAGCCCGGGGGAATGGGGTCGTTGAATTAAATGATAAATATATGCATTTAAGGTCATTAGAGACTTTATCTCCTGTGAAGGCTGTATTTGTCAGACTGATATAATTTCTCTCAACTGAGTACTTAACTCCACGGGCCACCGTTATTATGATTATTCCTTCCCCTTTAAGTGGGAGACTCTGGCTAAAAGCACGTGTGCTCACTCTCGGGCAGCTTCCAGAGGGCTCAAGGCACACCTTTGTTTCATTTAGTATGCAGTTTTCACCTCTGACCCAAGAAATGAGGCCTGGGTTTCCTGAGCTTTATTGCCTGTTAATAGACTGCGGGCTGTGTTTTCAGCAGTAATAGAAATGGCGGACGGGCATGTCGTTTAAGAGGCTGGCAGGCTGCAGCCTGAAAGACAACGTCAGGATTCAAAGTCAGCCTGGCCCAGAAATAATAGAAAGATCACGGCGACATGAAGGAGGAAGTTTTCCATATTCCCTCGCACACGAGGCACCCTGCTGTGAAAGAGTGACTGGCCGGCTCTAGACACTTCCCCACTGAACAATGGCAGACACCCTCGGTGGTGCTAAGTGACTGATCCAATAATTCATCTTCAGCTTACACCTATCTACATATTTGGTTTCTCCTCATTAAACTGGCAACATCAGTGGCAAACTTATAAAGTGCAGTCCTTGGCTCTCCATAAAATACACACAGATGCCCATCAGGGGCTCTGGCCTGGCCGCTGCCTTCGTGACACGTGTTTATAATTTTGTCTTTATTTTGTGTGCTGTCGTTGCCTCTTCGGGACATCTGTTCAATTAAAATGGGAACGTGTGACATGGTGTGCACGCAGCAACGTGGGAGCGCGGTAATGAAATGTTCTAAGGCTCCCGTCTCTGCTCTTAATGCAGAAGGATTTTGTGCCTTGGAGCTCTGCTGACTGAAAACTACAAATAAAATATCCTTGAAATCACACAAAGAAGTTGACTGTTTTGTTAATAGTTAAGCGAGGGTGTTACTACCGCATATGGACGTTATTTTACATGAAAAGACATTATTAAAAATTATTTACTGCCTCACGTTTGGAAACTTACAGGAAAAGTCTGATAATATATTCAACTTGTTTATTACGACTTCATATGATTTTGAATAATACTACTTTTTCCTTTGACAAGAGCAATAAACTGTACTGGTATAGACATGGGTTGATTATCACGACTGAACTGTGTTGCTTAAAGATACATGCTGGAACAATCAGCCTTTGACGGCTGCATCTCAGTATTTACACTCACCGTCATGGTAATAACTCACCATTTCTATATTAATAAGGCAGTGAAATTTATTATGATGGTATTGAAAAGTTATTAAGTACTGCATCCCAAGTGACAAAGTACCACAGCACTGTCACTACCCAAAAGCAGTTGCCCATCCATCACCCGCCTTTCCAGATGGCCCTGCATCTTTATCGCTCCCAGGTTGGTGACATCACCTGTTCACCCACTCAAAATTGATGATGAAAGCAAACAGATCTATCTTACTTACATTTACCAAATCAATTTAATTTTTACAGGCCGTGGCTTGGTGACATATTGACTGTTTTCCTTAATGGCATCTACCGTATTTAATGCAAGGATGTCATCTTTGATTCCTGGCTCGCATAATGTGTCATTTCATAATAAATTTTTTCTAACATATTTACTTAATGGAAAGAATTATGATTGCTTGTCATTTCTCTTATTAAACACAATGATAATTCTTTTTCCTTTTGAGTATCTCTTTTGGAGCTATTTTTATCCCTCTCTGATGCTTGAAAGTAGCAAGGGCTTAGATGTGTAACAGATAATGAGCAAATGCTGAACGTAGGCACAGCAGCTGTCAACCCGGGAACTCATGAGAACTTTGCTTCGTGTATTTGTAACAACAACCACAAGAGAACCAGGTCTCCAAGAGCTAATAATTACAACAACGCTGTCAGTGGCAGCCAAAGCTGGAGAAGCGAAGTGGCACAGTGGATGGCAACAGCTACAAAGCTAACTTTAATTTCCTTTATATTTGCTCTTTGTGCCTGCGCATTATTGTGGCCAGTTCTCTGACTGTAAGACCGCTCCATGAGAGCTAACACACTTAAAAATAAACACGGGCTCATCAAGGTAAATACAGATCTAAAGGCAACCTAGTGACTCTCAGATCACATGCGTGATACCCTTTTTTTACCACAAGTAAAAGTTCCATGCACTGTCCTTCCAAACAAAGGCTTCTGTAACACACAGCATGGTGGCATTGTGTAACGTCTGCACCATCAAAGCACGGTGTGGATTTACCCTGGACTGGGAAAGCACAATGGCACCAACTTTGGGTTTTGCTATTTGGCATTCATCTATGTGGCTGTGTCCTTGGGCAATCCTGGACTAGGCTTTCATTAGAGTCAGTGCATACTCATAGAGGGGCTGGGGCCAGAAGGCAAAAGACCACACTTGGGATCTTCCTGGCCTCCAAACCCTAGCTAGTAAAGGTGTCCTTGGGTGAGAAAACAACTCTAAAGAATCTGTAAGTATTTCTCTAAAGAGAAAATTAGGGGAGAGTCTATAAAACAGGAAACAGAAATCATGAAAGTGGGGCAGGAAAACACTCATTAGATTTAGCAGAAAGCAGTCTCTCCCTTCCCAGCTATCTTGCCTCTCGAGCACTGTGATTTAATCTCCTGTACCCCGATATGAAGGCTAGAGGGGATCTAGAAGGAGCTCCAGCTTTACCTCATCCTCTACTAAACAAGATGAGTGGAAGGATCAATGACTTCCTGGGGAAACCCCAGAAAGATGGAGAGCTCCACCCAGAACTAACCATCCATCTGTGATCCTACAAGTGGGCAGAACTGTAAGTGCCAAAGACAGGACTCCGGGATGACTTAGAGCCTTTCAGAAGCCATTTGAGAGATTCCTGTATAAGTGTAAAGTTATGGGTCTAGTTTAAAGAAAACAACCCCACAAAGGGCAGGGGCAGATGATCTGCTCCTACCTGTACACTAGATTTACACCAATTCTCCCTTCTCCATGAAGATGCTTCATGGCCATGTGAGATGACTGGTTTAGCTCCATGGTGAGACAGTGTCTTGGATGAGATTTTCAGGAAAATGGGGACTCAGGCAGGCAATGCAAGACCAACAGGGATTGCTCTTTCCTTGGGGCAGCTGGTGTCTGTGTCAGAGTGGACTTTCTAATGCTAGCGTTGAATGCAATGATTCTACCAACACAACAATTTAAACAACAATAACGACAACAACAAAGTGCGATGCACACCTGGGAATGCTGACCAGGTGAGGTTTCCATGCCAAGCAACCTAGGAAGGGAGACATCAGCGGTCAAAGGAAAGCAACACTTCCCTGCCAATGGTGCCTACCACCCCTGGGTCAGCAACATGAGCTACTAGCAACAGCATTATGTGTGCACACACTTCATGTCCATACAAGCAAAGCTCTCTGTGTAACAGGGACAGAGGTGCCATCCAGAGACATAACCCATTCATCCTCCAGAGCCCCAAGGAAGAAGAGTGTTCTTTGCAGTTTGGCTTCTCATTGGCCAGCTAGTTCCAGACACTGGGTGACCAGAGAATGCAGAGGGCCATGCTGAGCCAACTCACGTACATGATTAAGTTATTTGTGTATGATTATATGCAGGTGTCTTCATTGTACAAAGAGATAGGATCTCCTATTGCTAGATAGAGTTAAAGTCATCTGTGAGCTACTCATGGTGGATGCTGGGAACTAAACTTGGGTCCTCTTAACTGCTGAGCCTCTTTCCATCCTCCATGTACATCATTTTCAAAAGGCCAAGGGAACAAGGTAGATTCCCAGATCATAAGGAAAGAGACTGAGAGAGTTCTGAGAGGGGAGACATTTGAAAGCCATTCCTGCTGATTTTAGACCTTGAGAGAGTCAGAGAATGAGTGAATGAATGAAACACATAAGCAGAACGTTTCAATATAATGCCAAGCATTATAAAGGGAATCCTCTTTAGATGGTTTGGAAAAGTACTGGTACTGGGGAGATGCCAGGGGGGTGAAGTACACTTGCTCCTGCAGAGGACTCAAGCTTGGTTCCCACCACCCACACAGTGGTCCACACCATCCTTAAATCTAGCTCTAGGGTATCTGATGACCTCTTTGACCTCCTTGGGTACCAGGCACATACACAGCCCACTGGCATACATAGAGACATGTAACATGAAGGTCGGGCTCGTTGGGGTATCTGTCCCGCCTGGTACCCCACAGCCAGCAAGTCCCAAGGAAAATCACAGAGATCTCCATAAGTTATAAAACTGATTGACCCATTCGTTCAGTCTTCCTATTAGCTCTTGTAGCTTATATTAACCCATTGTTCTTAACTATGTTAGCCACATGGCTCAGTTCCTTTCTCAGCTGGGTAGATTACATCCTGTTCCTTCGGTGGTCTGTGCAGGAGTGAGAGAAAGGGGCTTCCTCCTTTCCAGCATTCTCCTGTTCTCATCACCCCACTTCTACTTCTTGTCTGGTTGACCCACCTATACTTCCTGCCTGGCCAATCAGCATTTATTTAAAATATGATTGACAGAATACAGACAATTCTCTCGCACCACAGACATAATACTCACACACATAAAATAAGTAAATCTTTAAAAAAAATCATAAAGGGAAATGTTTATTTGGGGAGAGAATGTAAAAGTTATTGGACATGCTAATTTTTATAGTTATTATCAAGCCAATAGATGTATGTAGGCTACACAGAGGGGGCATCAGATGTAACATACAATACTAATAAACCCCCAGATGACCACTTTTGTGGTTGGTTGCTTGTTTGTCTGTTTATTATCATATGTTTTTATTATGTCACCCTGGATGTAGACCAGACTGAGCTCAAATGCATAGAGATGCCACCTGCCCTTGCCTCCCAAGTGCATGGCCAACCTCGGGTAAACTCTCAAAAGAAACAAGGTATGCACACTTGTCTGGGGGAGGGGGGCAGTTCCTAGGCTGTTCAGTGTGTATTCAGAATACTTGTTCCTGTATCAATAAAGATGACTCCCCAGAATTCAATTAGCAGACTCAGTCAAATTATTACCTGTATTGCCAGTAGCATTTGAAGGATGCAACAGGTCTGATCTGAAATCTCTTAAGATGCATATTGAGCAATGCCATAACATCTCTGAGAGAGGGGAAGATCTTGGGAGTGAGTTCCACAATACTAAAAGGAACATTCATTTGTTTTATGGGCCAGTTTGCATTAATCCTAGGAATGAATGAGTATATTCCTGAGAGACATTAATTCCTCATGAAGTAAGAAGTCACTATAGTGATCATCAATTAATAGGTACTTTGTAACTCAGGCTATTATTTGTGCTTAGAATGCATTACTCTTTCCATTAGTAAGTAATGACAACTGTTAAAGATTTTAGATATAAATAAATATATATATATATGATATATGAGTTGTCTTCCTCACTAATCGGAAACAACTTCAAAAATATTAAGACAAATCAGTTCTTGGAGATCTGGTTAGCTGGATATACAACATGTTCTTATAATCCTGATGTATGAGTCATGCGTCTTAAAAATTCAGTATTGTTGGTGTTAATGAATATTCATGTTTCAGTA
>NC_022009.1:62119503-62150467 GCF_000317375.1 Microtus ochrogaster | reverse complement strand
TATATATATATATATATACATATATATATACATGATGAGTTGTCTTCCTCACTAATCAGAAGCAACATCAAAAGTATTAAGACAAATAAATACTTGGAAATCTGGTTCACTGGATATACAACATGTTCTTATAATCCTGATGTATGAGTCATGCGTCTTAAAAATTCAGTATTGTTGGTGTTAATGAATATTCATGTTTCAGTAAACATACAGATTTTATGTTGTAGTATCTGAGATGATACCATTGTGTAACCCCAGACCCATGAGAACTGCCTGTTTTACAGTGAGATAGGGAAGCACACCTCATTGAACTATTGCATATCTAGATTACAGTCTGGAACAGAATGTATTTTCAAAGCACTGAATCAAAGCTGGGTGATGGATTTCCCACTCCAACATAATCTCTTTCCACTATCCCATCTCATCTATTTAACAGGACAAAGGAGAAATTTACTATCTACGCACATCATTATTTTTCTGTGTACAATTTTATGTATGTCTGAGTGGGAAAAATAAAAACTGAGCACATACCTGAAGTTTTAACGGATCACACAAATTTGGAGCAGTTCGACAAGATGAACATGATAGGGATTTGGCACACAGTAGGCACCTCACTAATAGGTGCACATATACTTGTAGAGTTTTAGAGTAGCCAGTGAGAGTAAAGGTATAGAAAATATGCTAACTGACCATATTTCAAAGAGGCTAACCTTTATGTAGTTCTAATAAACTGCTTCGGACTTTTTAGGAGAAAATAATAAACTACTGTCTTAGTTAGGGCTTCTCTTGCTATGACCTGACCATGACCATGGCAATGCTTTTAAAGGAAATCATTTCACTGAAATGGCAGCTTACTGTTCACAGGTTCAGTCCATTATCAGCATGGTGGGGAGCAGGGCAGCAGGGAGCACGGTGGCATGTAGGCAGACATGGCGCTGGCTACATCTTTATCATGAGGCAACAGGAAGTGGACTGACTCACTGGACATGGCTTTAGCACATATGAGACCACAAAACCCACCCCCACAGTGACCCACTTCCTCCAACAAGGCCACACCTACTTCAACAAGGCCACATTTCTTAATAGTGTCGCTCCCTTTGAGGGTCATTTTCTTTCAGACCACACCTATACCACTCAAATTGGTCTTGGACTTAAAAGCAAGTTTAGAAACCTATCCTAAGTCCTTGTTTTCACTGTTAGGAAACAGTCAATGCTTCCTTTTCAAATGAGGCCTCAGCTACACAATACTGAACATCCTAGAGATACTTGAGTTTCTAGGAAACGAGAAGATTTTTAAAAGTCTATCTGAGAGATAGTACTGGCCTCTGCCCAGTAATGGCCCAGGGCTAGTCTGTGTCCTAGCCAATGGCATTTCTGTTGTTTGCCTTGTGTTCCTCCACACCCAAGTGCTAAGCCCTAAAGCACACTAGAGGATTTAATCAAATGCAGTGGGTGACATACCTCAGGACATGGCGGTCACAGTCAAACCAAAATGTTTTGCAAGCTTCTCTTTATTAGATCAATACTCTTTGGGGGAAAAAATAGGTCTATTACAATATCTTTGGATTATTTTACATATATGCGTGTGTATAGTTATATATATATATATATATACATATATATATATATTTAGCTTACAAGTATGTCTTAAAAATATCCTTTTCCCTGAAATACAAACTTATAAAAATTTTCCAAAACACTATATTTGGAAAAAGTCAGGCAATGTGTAATAAATGACTTAAAAGCTAGAGATACAGCTTACCTTCCAAGTGCTCATATTAGTATGTGCACACTCTAGAATAACAGATAGTTTTCACCAAAACAAAAACCAGCCAGAATTTTAGTCTTTGACTTTTAGTTTCTAGGGCTGTGATAAAACAAATTTCTGTTGCTTCTGCCCCTGAGTCGAGGCAGCTTGAGATAATACAATCTGCTTATTAAACAAAAGCAAAAAATATGCTGAGCATTGGCAATACCACACAACTTCATGAAACACTATCAAGACTGCACTAGGCTAGCGTAACTTTGAAAACTCTACACAAGCCTGCCCTCTTGGGTAATCTACGGAAGCCTGTATGCCACATAATTTCTCAAGCTCCTCAGTAAATGGCTTCACTGTCGCCAGTGAAACAAAATTTAAGCAACACTGAGTTGTGATTTGAAGGCTGGAGATGATGTCATGCAAGAAGAACACTCAGAGAATAAATATAAAAATCCCGAAGGATGAGAAAGGATATACCCAAGTACAAAGAACAGCATCTGTAAAAACAGCGTGCTGAGAGACGGTGGGCGCTACAAACCATGCTGGTGTGGAAGTGGTGTGAAAGCAACACACTCTTTCCTGCTCAGAGTTTATTGGAACAAGAAATGTAGGGAGGGGAGCCAAGAGGCGAGAACGGAGCATCAGAGACATCACTGGGCTGCTGCGTTAGAGCAAGGCAAGTGGCTGAAAGGAAGCCCTTCATGCAGGATCTGACATACAGTAGGCACTCAATAACTGCTTGCCAAATCAGAATTGCCCCACTCAGGTTTGCTTTAAGGAAATCTACGAGACTTGCTTTCTTTTCCACCTCTCCCCTCGGTTCATCGTTTTTTAGAAACGTGAAGCAGTCTCAGGGGGGGCACTGTAGTTAGAACCCAATCACAGGTCTAATCAGATAAGAGGAGAATGAGCTACAATTAAAGACGCATATGACATAAGGACAATTCAAAACGGACACACCGGAGTGGACAGGACTCTGTGTGAAAGTGCCTGAGTCAAATGGGTTGTGTATTAACCAGACAGAGTCAAGGACTCAGCTACACCACCAAGGATAAAGTTTGACAAAACAGTGAGAAGCCTTCTCAGCGGCCTTGTTCATTATATCTCTAGAGCACACAATTCCCACTCTTTAAACCGTGGGGAAGGCAAGCAAGAGGACTCAATGGGCAAAGGGGCTTGCTGCTAAGCTTGCCAACCTGAGTTCGGTTCCCATAAACGGCATGTTAGAGGCTGACTTCCACATGTGTAAGGTGACACTCGGGAGTATATGTGTGCGTGTGTGCATACACACACGCGTGCTCACACACACACACAAATAAATAAATGTAAAGGAATTTGAAGAGGGTAAATATTAAAATGGCAAAGGACTATATACCTGGCCATCAGCTGTCTTCTAAAAAGGACAGAAACTGAGTGCCTGATCTTCAGCCAGAAAGCCATGAGCTATGTACGCATCTTGAATTCTAGGCAGTTTTAACACAATGAAGGAAATAATTTTATATTGTTTAAGGTAAATATCTGCTCGTGTGTGTGCTGTAGACATGTTCTTCCAAAAAGAAAAATAAAATTATTTTTAAATGTCCTTAAATGCAGAAGTCTATGCCCAATCCTTGTGCACTGTATCTAAAAAGGTCCCATCTGGTCCTTTTCAACCCTGCAACCGGAAGCTGGTTCTACAGCTAAACTCTGTCTATTCCTAGACCAGGACTACACTCTCTGAACTCTGCAGATTTGGTAATAAAAGGTCAATGAGTTAATTATTATTAGATAGTTTATAGCCATTATTTTAAGATGAACAAAAATTACATAAAATTCACACACATTTGCCTTAAAATGTATTCAAACTCACATATCCATTAATGACATGGCGACTTTTAAAAATCTCTTATTGATACATGTGTCTAAAAGTAAGTTTACTAAACCACAGACTTCGCAAGGTTATAGCCAGTGACAAAACAATGGCAGGCATGCTCCATTACAATCATGTTCAATCCAGAACAAAACTTTTGGTATTTCAGAATGTGAATCAGGGCGGTTTTCATTATGGAATTTTGAATAAATTTTACAAGGGGACATATATAAGGCAAAAGGACAAAAAGCTGAAATTACATCCTGCAGGCATTTCTATTTAAAAGCTAAGCAGATATTCTATTAATGATCATAAATATTAAGGGAACATACCCAAATAAATCCTGTTTATCTGATTTCCATCCAGCTGAAATACTGTGGAGAGAGACTTCCCTCACATCTCCACAGCTGTTGACCTAGGCAGAAGTCACCTACAAGATTTTCTGCTGAAGACCAGATTTTCTAGAAATTATGATGTTATGGTTTAGTCACAACAGTTTTCAAGCTCTAAACACAAGCCAGACTTGATAGCATACGTCTATAATCCCAGCATCCACTCGGGAGGCTGAATCAGGAGGAGCCAGAGTTCTAGGCTGACCTGATTGATAACAAATTCTATCTCAAGCCATGAGAATGAAAATAAAAGCACAAATAAATATAAAGTATTTATGTACACACCAACACACATACAGTGCATTGGTGCAAAATGATAAACGAACTGATAAATTTAGAACTGCAGATCAGCTAATATTATTGAAATAAAATTAAGGTAGCTATTGTGATTAACGACCTCAAATGTTGGATGTTGCCTGATGGGTTCTAGGCAATGCACAGCTAAAACTAGTGACTAATCTTATGCTCTTGTTTTAATATATAAATTATTCATCAAATCAATTTAGATATAAAGAGTCATCACAGATTTCAATGGTGACTGCTTGCACACTTTCCAGACGCATGTAGAATAAAAATGTTCTCCTTTGATTAAGAAGAGAAACTACATAAAAGGAGGATACAGGTAAATGAAAACATGAAGAGAAAGTTTAACCAAATTGACCTATAGCTAGAAGATAGAGAAAACATATGCTTTACCCCAATCCTTCCAGACAAGCCTGCCTCACAAAAGATCACATACTATGTACACATCTCACGAGCAGCTTGTGTGCTCACACCACATGCTCTTTAAGATGGTCACATCCAGTGTTCTGAATGATAGCCCAGAAACCACAACCTCTTCCTGTCATCTTTTTAAGCTGATGGGCTGCCTCGATCATTTTTCAGTTGATATTCCTTTTATCATGCTATTCCTTTAAGTAACACATTGCTTTATCAAGTAATGAGATGGAAAGACAGTTGATTCTTAAACATCACCTTGAAGGCATGCTCCCACGAATGGAACATCCTCGTGGCCACGTGCATAATTAATCTCTTCTTTATAGACCTGAATGCACATGTGTGCTGACTCAAGAGACATTCTTACCTCCCATCCATAGCTGGAATCTTTCAGGTCCGACCTCTGCTCTCCCATGTATGGCCCGAACTTTTCACCTATTTCAATCTTCCTCTTGGTCCATATTCCAAGTCCTGCTCCCGGCATATTTGACTCTCGAAGTTCAAACTCATCAGGAATGGGGATGTCATCGGGGATGTAGATGGGGGCTTTGTAAGGAGAGCCCTCCTTGGGAGTGAATGACCCACTGGATGTGGCAGGAGAGCATGGCTCTTGGATGTGGAGGGAGAGAACGTTGGCTACCCCATCTGCATCAGCATCGGGCATTTCTTCCAAAGGTATTTCAGAGTAATTACCATAAGCACACTCATTACCTGCAAATAAATAAGAACTTCATGAATTTCTACTAATAAACCAAAACAAATTCCACAGGGGTATGAACCGTAGTAAAGTTGTTTGTTACAATCTGAACATAGAAGACCATTGCTAAGTTGTGTCCCGTTAAAAAAAAAAAATCTCTGTTATTCACAGGGGAGGAATGATAGATTATGGCTTCTGGTTTATCTGGGATAAAGTAATAAAGCAAGTGTGTTAATACTTGGATAGGCCAGCCCCACCCACATGCAGAGCACCCGGGAGCGTATTTATCAGTCTGAATAAAGTATAGATAAGAAGTAATACAGACAACTACTGTCCCCACACCACCCTATTTATGCACCAGATCAGAAAACTGCATCAATCAATCCATGGAAGCTTCAAATTAACACAGCAGATCCTCGCAGACTCCAAAGGCTGCCACGTGTCACAAGGCTCAAATCCGTAGAGCCCTTAGTATTTCTTTGCTTCAGTAGCTTACATTGCAGAAACTCAAAATTACTAAAAGCTAAAATCATTTTCAAAATTAGGTAGATTTGGGGGCTACACAGCTTGCTCGATGGCTAAGACTACTTGCTGCTCTTGCAGAGGACTGGGGGGTTTGGGTCCCAGCATGCATGTGGTAATCACTTATAATCATTTGTAACTATAGTTCTAGGAAATCTGACACCCTCTTATAGGCTCCATCAGGCAAGCACTTGGTGCACTTGTAACCATTCACATGCATAAGACAAAAATAACAAATCCTCAGAGCAAACAGATAGGAGGGTACCCTGGGTATACCCAAAAGAGAAAAGAAAAATCTCCAGACTAGAAAGTGAGAAGGTTTCAACTGCCTCTACATAGAGAAGAATCCTGAAGAGGCTGCAAGAATTCGGAAGAGACAAAGGTTAGCCTTGACCACAGAGGCTTTAGAGACACAAGAGCACAATGCTGCAGCCATCATGAAATATATATGGGGACTCTGGGGGCTAGGCAGAGGAATGAAAAGAATAATGGCCATGCTGAATTTCCTATTAGCTGAAGGGAACTTCTGTGGCCCTTAAGCAAACAGGCATGTGTTTCTTTCTACTAGGGTTATGAACTGAAAGTTGTCTCTCATTGGTTTGACTCATAAGGGCTTCAAGGACAGAAGTAAGAAAAAGGAGCTAAAGAATACAGATGCTGGTTCTGGTAAGAAGCACCAGAATGTAGGCTGGGTGGCTTCTGATCCCTGTCACAGCCTTTCTAGCACAGCCTGTGTAATCCTGAGTTACGCATGACATGAAAGAGCTCCAGTCTCAGATGAGTGACTTTTACTCTCCTACCACCCCTGCAGCTGTGTTATCAAAGCCTTCTAAGATGGGTTATTGGGCTAAGAGGTAGAAGATACATTCTACCTGCAGTTTCTTCCCCGATTCATTGCTGAAATTACATACCACTCATGAACAACTGACCATCGAGTATTAGGTCCTGCTTTTTACAGTTTCAGAAAATGCAAAGTGATAAACCACGCAAAGCTTTCTTTCAAGGAAGGGTTAGGTGTCATTTCAAACACTGAGAGGATGCCATTTATACCAACCACGTGACAGAACTACAGGGTGCAAGCTCAGGTTGGTTATATAGTTCTCAGCGTGCAAGTTCATTATCATTCAAGTTCAGCATGTCCAACATGGTGAGCATTGTCACCTGCCCTCCAGTTAAGCGCCTTGCCCATTTCCTCGTTCAATTAGGAATGTCACCTTTCCTTTAATTATCCACATCAGACAAAAAGTAGCTGGAGTTTGTTGTCCTTTTCTTATAATCTAGTCTACCACAAAATTTGATGATTTTATCTGGTTCTTCCAAGTCATTTTCACACCTGGATTTTCTAACAGTGCTTGCTCCCCACTGGTCTCCAGATCACCAATCTCTTGACTGCAGCCCTCAATACTGAATTCACCTTCCCCGCCTACTTTCCTTCCTGCTCAGCAGACTCCAGAGGCTCCTAGCATCTCAAGTTAAAGTATTAACTCTTCACTTGGAAAAAAAATATCTCTTTTATGAAGTCATCCCCTCTAATTCTCAATGATCAACAGGAGTATTTGAACTGCAAACTGATCTTTGTCTTCTAAACTTGGCAAGCAAGATGTTCTTCCATCCTGGCTATCCACCTCCACCCTCTGGTCTAACCAACTCCCAACTTCCAGGTCAAAGTCCATGTGAGTTCCAACATGTCCCATGGCCATCTCAGTCAACACAAGCCTCTCCTTCCTCTTTAAGCTTACAGAATTTTAGCTCTCAATTTTGCGATCTAATAATATACATTGCACTCAGGATTTTATATGTATAGCTGTTTTAGCTCCAACAAGGAAGTAGGCCCTAGGAAAGTTAGGTGTTAGGATACTCACTTCATAGGAATTCTCCAAGCAATCTGCACATAGCTGTTTAAAGACTCCTTGTTAAATAGATTGTTGACCTCATATATAATTTTATTGACAAGTTATACCAAATGAATATTTTCCTGTAAAAAAATGGAAAGTATTTTGATCCTAACAATCTTTAATAAATTAAGTGGGGAAAGGTGGTGGTGCATGCCTTTAATCCTAGTACTTGGAGGCAGAGGCAGGCGGATCTCTGTGAGTTCAAGGCCAGCCTGGTCTACAGCATGAGTTCCAGGACAGCCAGCACTGTTACACAGAGAATCCCTGTCTTGAAAAAAAAAAGAAAGAAAGAAAAGAAAGAAAGTGGGCCGGGCGGTGGTGGCGCACGCCTTTAATCCCAGCACTTGGGAGGCAGATTTCTGTGAGTTCAAGGCCAGCCTGGTCTACAAGAGGTAGTTCTAGGACAGGCTCCAAAGCCACAGAGAAACCCTGTCTCGAAAAACCAAAAAAAAAAAAAAAACCCAAAAAAAAGAAAGAAAGTGGGACATAATAGATTACCTGACTTTCCTTTCATATCTAGCATCAGAATAATCTATTTTAATAACACCTAAAGAGGTACTATCAGGATATGAATGCACTTGAAAATTCCATCTAATTTTATGTTTCATCAAAATATTCATTAACAGTTTGAGTGCAGAAAAAAATATATAAACCATTTCCACACCAGACATAGTGACACGGGTCTATGCGCCAGCTCCTTGGAGGACTGGAGGCAGGAGGATTCAGTAAAGTAAGTTGTTTGAGACAAACTTAGGCTATAGAGTATTACCATATCACGGAAAATAAATAAATAAATAAAATTAAGATCAATGCCACCTCTCTAGAAGTGTAGCACTCAACAGCCTAAAGGGAACGTTATGGTATAAGTCCTCCAATGGGGCCATTGCTCATTGTGAGGATTTTATTTTCTTTGGGGAACGCTACAAAATGAATGACATCATGGGATGTACAAACTTTCCCATCTAAGAAATAAGAAATAAAAAGGCACCTAGAAAAATAGAACAATATTCTTCGAGTGATTCTCTATGAAAAGCCAGTAAAATTTCCTCTATTTCCTCCTGAGTGAATCAGTCATACTGTGGGGTCCAGAAAAGGGGTCTCAGACCCTAGAGAAAGAGTGAGTGAGACAATTATGTCTGCACTTTCCCACTGTCATACAAATCCTATCATCTCCCTGCTATCCACGAACTCTCCCAGTATGGAGTGTAAACGTGGTTGCTGAGGTACCAGCTCAAGCAAGATGGCAGAAAAATTAGAAAAATTTAAAGCCCAAATACAATCCTGCTAACAATAACCAAAAAAAAAAAATCTGATTAATCCTAAAGAACAACTTATAGCATCCAAGCAAATGTAGGAATAAGATTCCTTTCTAATCACCCATATGCAGGCTTTATCAGAGATGAAAGCCTAGGCAATTTGTCTTCCAACTACATTCAGTTAGTATCATTTGAATTAAATATAAAAAGGGTGGAGATTACAAAAGTGGAAATATAAAACTGCTGACTTTTACCTATCAAAACATACCATCTAGCACTTGTAAAATTTTCAGCAGGAGTGCTGTTTATCCCACCCTATTGAATATTTGCATAAGTGAGAATAACTAACACCTTTATGGACATTACTCAATAACTCTCTCAAAAGCTGCTAAAACATTCCATCTACATGAAAAACAACCTCCATTATTCTATCGCCATTAGATCTCAGTTACTGGGGGAAATTGGTAGATCTATTCCCTGGGCTATAGCTGTAGCCAATTAAAGATTTCCTGGCTATTGCTATGGCAGACTGGGCACATTTACAATAGGTAGGTATCAGGTAGGGAGAGTGGCATACATCAGTGGGCCCATAAAGATAAATAACCCTTGTAACCGTGGAGCTGAGCTCCTCAACTGTAATTTGCCTCCTGCATCCTTCGGTTGTATCATTAACTCAGTGAGGACTGGGAGAAAAGCTTGTTGTTGGACTTGAGGAAATGACTTGGGAAGCACTCCTGGAATCCAAACTCTTCGATTCAAATTTTAAGTATTCTAATATCCAATGACACAAGCAACAGCCTACACTCCTCAGAGTCTACGTAGTTCTGTGGCTGTGTGAGTAACTATCCAGGTTTCCAGTTGGGATGAATTTCATTCTGAAAATATCAAAATCCAAGGAGGAAGTTGAAATGTAACACTGATAAAAACAGCATCTGGTGCCGCATCCATACTTTCCAGGTCTGACAAACATGAGGAGAAAAATAATCCTCATCATGCAAAGGAAGAACCTGAGAGTTCAAGGCACTAAATAGGATGCCGGCAGCCAGCAACTGCTCAAATCCACTCTTGCTTTCTGTTTCTTTAAAACTAGAAGTCTAGGAGTTTGTCTCATCAAAAGAATGGCTCTTGTGTAGGTAATCTGTTGTCCAGCCTTTTCACTTGAGAGTTCATTGCGAACAGTTTTTCTTTATTCCGATTTTCTAAACTCACATACAGTCACTGCATATACTTCTATTATTGGAATCTGCAATAAGTGAACGGTTTCTATAGTATTTATGCTGCTTTTGGTAGCAAAGCATCAGCAAAATGAATACCATTTATACAAATATTTTCATTCACCCATTTCAATTTCCTTAGATGGGATCCCTACTAAAAACTAAATAAAACCTACTGAATACTGGCAGTTTCTTTTCCAAATGCATTGATCAATTTAGACTCCTACCAATCACACTCACGGGCACTCCTATGTCCTGTTTTTCAGTTTTATCAGTAGGAAGATTATTTATCGGTAGTTTCTTTAATTTGTACTTCAGTGATTACTAAGATTAAATATTGTATTAGTCACTCCTACTTCTTCCATTAAAACTTATACATTGCTTTGTCTCGGCTTTTAAAACGGGCTTCAAATCTGTCTTATTAATGATACACAAATTAGCCCTTTGATGTGCTTTTATTTATTTTTTCTATAATTTGCCCCTTGGTTCCATAAAATAACTTTTTAACTTTGGTGGGACCAAGTTCACATTGTCTTCATGTTTTACATTTTCTTAGAAACTCCTCCCCTATTCTGCCGATGGGTGGGACATTCTCTCATATTTTCTTAGAAACTCCTCACCTATTCTGCCGATGGGTGGGACATTCTCTCATATTTTCTTAGAAACTCCTCACCTATTCTGCCGATGGGTGGGACATTTTCTCATATTTTCTTTGAGTTTCATAGTTGCTTTTCTTCCAGCCTTGGATTACCAGTGATTTACTACTGAGTGAAAAGCAGAGGAAAAATGATTTCATTTATTTGAGCTCCCGTGAACGGCAGGCTAGGAAAAAAAAAATGCCATTTCACTCATAATTCTTTGGCCCTCATTTGCAAGGCTGGCCTAAAACGCTTTCTCTTTTTGTGGGATTCGTATAACTCACCATTTGTTTCTCTTGGCTTCTCTGCTTAGTTTAACTGAAAATCTTCTGGGCAGATGCCATTCAAACTCCTGAGTTTCAACCCATAACTAGTGTTTAATGGCCACTAAACAGCTTATCACTCCGTGTTGTCCTTATTGAGGGTAGCGGAAATGTTTTTCCTTTCTGCTTACCATATCAGTTCATTGATAGAAACTGTTCAGTGACTAACACCAAATTAATGCTAATATTCAAATCGCATAGCTCTAGTTTAGCTATAAAGTGGCATGAGCAAACAAGAAATCAATTTGACTTGACTGAACAAACTTGTCCATAATACATGTATCCACATGCATCTGCTAGTGTGTGAGTGGTGTGTGAGTGGTGTGTGTGTGTGTGTGTGTGTGTGTGTGTGTGTGTGTGTGTGTGTGGTGTTTAGCAGCTCCCTAATCTTAAAAATAGGCTGAGACAGAAACACGATTTGAGATCTCAGGCAGACTGGTTGAGATCATAGCTGCATAAAACAGCTGCCAAGAGGAGTCCAACAAGGGAATTGAACAGATTAGGTAACTCAGAAATTTAGACATTTCCCCCCATTATGTTCCTCATTGCAGTTTTGTAATAAAAACATGAGCAAACTTCAAAGGAAGTTCTGTAGTAAAGGTTAATTGCTACTAAAGAAGAGGGTGGGCCCAAGCGCCGGTACTTTGTGCCCAACTCACAGGCAGACAGGAAGGATTACACGTGGCTGAGTGCAGAGGATGTGCGCCCAGCTTTAGGAGAGGAGGCCTGGCCAAACCTCAGAGCCCCACCAGGGACCTCCAGGGAGGACGTGAGCTTACGGACACAAGCCTGTGAGTCCGTGCATGCTTACCAGTAGCCAGGGGAGGGAGGAGAAGACTACAGTTTCCTTTCCAAATTCAAACAGGACATGCTCTTCTTCCCTCCTCAGGACAATTCCAGAGTGGTGACAGAGGCATGTTTCTGAGAAAGCAAAGGCCCTCAAGGGGCCAACTCTTCTCCACTAGCAAGAGAACCACTGAAAACGTGCAGGGTTATGGGGGAAAGGGAGGAGCCCAAGTAATAGCACATGAATGAACGGAACAAAAGAGGAGGCAATGAACTGGACATTGAAACACGCTGTGAAAATGTCCCCAAGAAAATGAAATTTAACATCCCCATGAATTGAGGAGAGGAAGCTATAAAAGTGAGGAAAATAGATTTTTTTAAAAAACTGACAGGAGCTGCAAAGGATTCTGTTAGAATCTAGCAGCCCGGGTTCCCAAACAGAGGTGTCTCCTAGACACTCACTGTCCTAGAGAGGTCATTGTCCTGGAGAGGCCACTGTCCCAGACAGGTCACTGGAGGACAGACTTCAGAGCACCATGCTCTCAGAAAAGGATGAAGAGAAAACACTCTTCAAGGACATGCTCCTGTCCCTACTTGTCCCGTCCAAGTTGCTATAGCATGTTTGCGACACAGCCACCAACATGGCTTGGCGTGTGGAATTTCTTAATGGTCTCCCAAGCTCTTCTGCACTCCCGGCCTTTCTGTTATCTTCCTTGTTCTGACCTGTTTCATCTCTTCCCTGTAGGCCTTGCTGCCCACAGAACCCCCTAAACGCTCTTCATCAATCTGCTATCAAAAAGACCCAGAATGAAAGAGGGTTGGGAGAGGTAGCAAAGGAAATGGCCAGAGCACCAGACGGGTTGAATTCAAGGGACGTAGAGAGAACAAATATGTATTTTTCTCATGTTGTGACATAACTCTTTGCCTTCTCTGTGGCTTCTAAAGCTTGTTAAGAATTTTCCCAGCACCCTAGGAGTTCCACAGACATTTCACAGAACAACACAGTTTGAGAATTAAATGGGTAGCTCCTCCACTATTGTGAGATAGGCTGATCTGCTTCCAGAAGCTTCTCTTCAGAAATGGTGCTGCGAATTTTTTTTTAAATGGTTATGGAAAGAAATCGCTAGAAAATTCATAGCTGAGGTTCAAGTAAAGCCCTTTGGCATCTGTTTACCGACTCCAAGACAACCAAAACAGAGACACTAAAGTTTTGTGAGTCGTGCTGTGAGAGAAAGCATGACCAGGTTAACGTTTGCCATTTTCTGGTGTGAGGGAGCCTAGTGGACCACTTCCTACTGGAAGGCCAGCTAGAACCAGACTCATTACATGCCAGACAGTGTTCCTTTCATAGTACAGTCATTTGCCTGAACTCTCTTTTAGCAATACAAATTTTCAAGAGATTTTTGGCGACCTCTGACCCGATAGCTTTTTTCATAAGCCTTTTATATCCCCAAAGTGACTTTCCTTCAGATTCGGTTAAAGTAAAGCAGAATTGTCCCGTATTTCCGTCATAACCTACTGGCAGGTTCCTTCTCAGGCAGCTGCAGTGAGCAGAGCACAGCCTCGCAGCATGCAAGCCCTATCTCCAGCAATTATTTGCCAGCATATCTAAAAGAAGGCAGGCATTTCCTGCTGCACACAAATGGGACACTCTTATCTAAATCACTGTTTAAACAGGTATTTAAGAAAACACTATCCCAGGCAGGAATTTACTGATGACGGAACACATTGGTTTAGGGCTGGACGCGATGGTTTAGGACTAGCCATTGTCAAGAAAGGAAGTATATCAGCATGAGGAAGGTATAGAGAATATTTCACAACTCCCCAGGGGTCAAGATGGAGGACCATAAAGCTTGGGAACGTGGCGGTGGAAGAGGCAGTTGTACAGAGGTCTCCACCTGGTAACACCTCTGAACTCTGGTGCCGCCTGAGAGAAGAGGTGGGATTTGTAGTTCACTGTAGACCTCAGTTCTAACCCCATGCACTAAGCATGGTGGGTAAGGTCATGATCAGGTCCATTCCATTGCAGCAATAATGAAAACCAGGGAATGCTCAAAACTTGGAATGCCAAAACCTTCGAAACTGTATTTCCTGGAAAGACACTTTGAAAACTGATTGGCTCTCCCACAACCTGTAACCTAGGAGAAAGTGTACTCTGGCTCCCCAGCCAGGCTCTAACCAGTGAGACTGGAATTTATTCCCAGTAGAGGCTTATAAAGCCGGGCTGTTGTTCTCACATTAAGTACACTGCCCTCTGGTGAGGGCTGTGGTTTCTCTGTGGGCAGAGCGTGTGGTTTACTATGGCTAATTTGTTTATGTTGTTGAGGGTGGTTTCAGGGGAAAGCAAGCTAAGGAGGGAGCCGATTTGCTTCTTTACAAAGAGTTTTTCGAGGTGGCGGAGACATGCGGGAGCGTTAATGTGCCTGTGTTGATGGGCAGAAGTTGGTCTCTTTGGCCACAGCTCTGCTTCACTTGGTTCCGCTTGTGACCCGAGCACCCTAGCCTGTCTATTAGAGTTACCTAAGTGTGGCTTGGTGGCTTTTAGCAGAAGAGCCTTCTAGTCTCAGAAGGAGAGATCAAACCTCAGAACTAAGGGTAAAGGTAAATAAACAGTCCGGTCGTACATTCCCTAGCAAGGTGACTGAATGCTAGTATTTCCTGGGAGAGGAGAGTCGGAACTGCCGCGAGAAAATGAAGATCAGGAAGTAGAGGAATTTGAGAGCCCTCGCTACACACGGTGGGCCAAGATGCTTTCCTGAGACAGGAGTCAGGAGCATGCCTGTGAGTTCAGGCCCTTTCCACGGTAGACCCAATGAAGACCTTCCCTGCTGCTGAAAAACAGAACTTCCTTCCAGCCAGAAGTTCCACATAAAGAAAATAATTATGCGTGCCGGGCAGAAGAGGGAGTTGTGACTTGCTGATAAGGAGCGATGTGAGCGACCAATTAAACACTCACATAACCGCACCACTGGCTTGATTCGAAGCCGAGCGCCCGGAAGAATGAAATCTTGTTAGACTCTCAAACTTAGGCTACATTTTAAATGAGACATAGTCCTTGTTGCCACAGGTTTGTTAATAAAAAGACAGCAGAGATTTGTGTCATAAAGGAACATGATGGGGAAATTCCATTCTGCTCTTCCAGCTCAGACTCTGCCCGTCATCACAAATAGAGACACTTTGGTGTAAAAAAGTCTAGATGTGGCCAAGGAGCGCAGTCTGTGGCCCCGTCCTACACTCTAAAGGGTGCCAGATTGAGTTTCCCAACACATCACATGAAATGTGAAATCATTCAAAACCCGGGGGGGAGAGGGGGATGGAATATCACTGAATCACTGAAAACATAAAGGACAACGTTTCTGTTTAATTTGAGAAAACATTATACACTTTGTAAAAATTGTTTTCAGAAAAATGTGAACAGATGTGTTTGTGTATGATGTGTATATGTATATGCATACCAGCTGTACTTCTGATTGGGAAGGGGTAATTTCCAACATTGCTAAGTGGTAACACAAGCTAGGTATTCAAGGGCATGATATAATATGGCAACTTCATAGACTACCACACTGTGCCTGGAGTCTGGGAACTGTCATTATCAACACGTGTAATAACTAGTAGCATTAGGTGCTCTGTATAGTATCCTTCCTGCCTAGTTGAGTCTCACAGTCTGAGACAGTTGACGGGCACCAGACAGCAGGTCCTAATGACAACTGACTTCTTATGAAAGGCATCCAGGGCCTCTTCTGAATAAATTACTATAGTTTATAGCAAGAGAAGATTGTAAATGTTTGTAAAACTAAATTTATTTACAAACTGGGTCTAATTTATTTATATCGCCGGCACAATAGGCTTTTGCTGAAATATTTATGCTGCCTGTACTTCAGCCTCACTAAACTCTATCACAGTCATAAACACGGTTGAAAAATTATTTGCAGTTAGCAGAATTTAAGCCGCCCATTATATCACACGCTGGTGCCAGCAAACTTTTCTCTGGCTGAGAGGGTTTCCTCCATGGAATAAATATACATTTGACTTTCAAAATCTTTGGTGGGCTCCATACTATGAAAAGTGAGGGTTTAAACGGATGTTCCAGGCATTACCAGGACCATATGAACACTTCCGGAGCACGTTCCGATTGGAATTCTGTAGAAAGACTGCAAAGGGGTCCAGGTTTAAATCCCTTCCTAGCATTCAAGGGTGGGGACTCAGATAACAACTGTCAGGGTCGTAGCCCTCGCCAAAGATGCTGTCATTCAGGCTTCCTCGTTCATCCATTTGCAAGTATGTTTTCCGTATCACATTGTGATTGGAGCATCACAAAGTTGCTAGAACAGATATGGAATACAAGGCAGCAGAGATTCTCCCACCGGGTAGCTTAGCATTGACAAGCAGAGACTGGGACGGTAGGAGGTATGCGACTGAGCAACAGTAAAGGACTAAGATCTTAGGAACAGGGAAGAAAATAACAAGACATACTTCTAAGTTCCTGTGCAGTTGGGCATCTCCAGCCAGAGACTGATGAAAACCATATGCCCTTGGCCTTTTGTATCTCCAGACTCCTCCCATCCAGAGATTCAACCAACAACAGATGGAAGATATTCACACATATGGAAATGTCTCCACTGAACTCGCACTTTCTCTTCCTGTCATTGTTCCTAAGCAATTCAGTGTAACAGCAAGCATTTAAATAGCTCAGGCACTGCAGTAGCCCTTGGAAGTAACCTAGCGATGACAAAGTTTACCGGAGGGCTTGTGCGGGTTAGAGGCAAGTGCTGTTATTTTATTAAAGAGGGAAATACCAAGGGACTTTGTCTCCAAGAGTCTTCTCCACACCCCCCCCCTCAGGTTCCAAGGAACAAGAGTATGCGCCAGAGTGTTGCTTTGGTTTGCTTAAGAATAGACTTCTTAACCCTGTCTCAAAAAACCAAAAAGAATAGACTTCTTTTCATTTCAAAGTAGAAAAATTTTATTCATATATATTTTAGACTATCACCAAGCTCTTGTGAAGAGGAACACAGGAGCTATTGGCTTTTGCTGAACTCAGAAAATGGCAGTCCCAGCAGGTTCTCAAGAAGTGGCATTCAGTTACAGGGTTAGTCACATTCAGTTACAGGGTTAGTCACATTCAGTTACAGGGTTAGTCAGAGGAGTGGGTGTCACTGTGATGTAACTGACAAGCACACTCTGGCACTGGACAGACTTCACTGATAAGGACTGTACATCCAATGACATGGGACTGCCTTAAAGTAATCAGTGTAGGCCCCAACTGCTGTCAATAGTCCAAACTATGACATCATCTTCCACTACAATTAGACGCTGCTCCATATAGACCAGGTATGGGTTTAATTGACCTCAGAAGAGTGGATGCACTGAGAGAAAAGGCTGACCAGAGTAGCCTGAAAGCTCTGTCCATCCAGCACAAGAGTTAGCAGAAAAATGGCAGCCCTGCTGCTTACTGACGACCCATACTACCATCAGATGATGGGTTCCACCCCAGTATTGCCTACAGCTACCTACAAGCCAAACTTAACTACAACTAACTAGAAAGGCATGCCTGAGTGCTTTTGTCATTTTTTTATGGGATAAAAAGATCATTCCGAAGGACTTGCTTAGCCTGATAAATATTTTTAACAAGCTTTTTGTTTCAATAGGGTACAGCTACAACATCTAGATTAAATAAAATCTGGCCTCACGTTACTTAATGAAGGTAACAGATCCAAACACCCATTTTTTGAGTCAAGTACAATGACATATATATATATATTGTCGCAGCATCAGAGAAAGAAAGGTAGGAGGATCACTTGAACCCAGCAGTTCAGACCTAGGTGGGCAACACGAGTGAGACAATGGAGAGAAGCAATACCTATTTTTCAAAACATTGAAGAATCCATCTCTTAGGAAGACAGACAAGTATGAGTTTTTTCACTGAAGCATCTGAGCCTGCTGACTGAGACACACTGGCGATAGATAAGTCCATGTACATCTGGGTGGATCAAGACTATTCAAGAGAAAGATTCTGTAATGTAACTCTATGAGGAGTAACACCTGACGTGCAGAATTATGCATACGTGATTATGCGTGCCCCACTTTTTTGCTGTTATAGTAGGTCTCCTTCATTCAGCTTTTTAAATACTTGATATCACTCTTCAGTCTCAGCAACTGTGATCCCACATAGATTCAACACGCAACAAAATATCAGTCATTCAGTCAACAAGATTTGTACATGCAAAGCCCCATGGGTCAGGGGAAGGGGGTCACAAAGAAGAATCAAGTGAAATTACTGATTGGAAAGGACTTAGACCCTTGACAGGCAGAACGAGTATCTATAAACCTTCACTAAATAAAGTGCAGTGAGTGGTAGAGAAAACAAGGATTGTACCCATCAATCCATGAGTGATCTTCCATTTCATTACTAGAGAATGAAAGCCAAAGATGGCTAAGTATTCTATTTATGATAAAGACAGACAATCAGGAGGACTTTGACACAAAGAGTTATAGACTGTGGCCGAGCCTCGGAGAGGTAATGACTTTTAATTGGATTGAGTTTATCATACTTGCAGGGGTGCAGCAGACACAGAAGGAAGGATTAGCATGATTTCCACTTTCTATTATTTGGCATAATGAGCAAACAGAGGGTGGTCCTCATCCCTGGTACACATTATGAGCCATAGGAGATGCTTAATATGTCAGGTTTGAGTAGTACTGAACTCTCTTCTATAAACACATCTATCAGGACATAGCTAAGTCAAAATAAGTCACCTGGAACAAAGGTCAGAGGTCATTAATTTGAATAGTACTCGGGATTTATGAATTTTAAAATGAATCCTCCCAGATCTCTATCCCATTTCAAACAGTAAGACACATCTGCATTTTTCTTTAAAGTTTAGCTAGCTTATGGGGCTAAAGGACAGCCTTGGCTGAAGGAAAGCCAGCTAAGCAGACTTCTTCTAGGTGGAAAATTGTAAACGCTTCTGAGAAACAACCTTATATACATGAAAATATTGACATAGACAAGACAAGACAAACCTGGAAAGCACACTGCACTGACAAAATCCTGTACAGGTATTTATGAGTCTCCCCTACCCCATTCAAGAAACTAACATGAACTTAACTGAGTGCAGTCAGTTCAGAATTTGTGCTGCGCACTCCTCAATGCGACCTTTACAACCACATATATTACAAAATCAATAAAAATAAACAAACAAGGCATTACTTGGATGGCCACAATTCTATCATTTCTTCCAACATTTTTATTAGTCCTCTACAAAAGGAGAATAAGCCTATCTTAAATGCAGCCAGTATATTTGCTCTACCAATATTTATGGCAGCATCTGATGTGAAGCAACCATGCCCCGTAGGGTGGAAACTGTGATTTCCACAAGGAAAGGGACTTTGCCTTCTTCATTGATTCTTTGCAGTACCAAGAATGATGTCTTAAACAGAATACATGCTCAATAAATATTTGTTAAATAAAAGAATAAATTCAGGAAGGGTGCAGAAATGAGCCATAAGGAATGTAGACACTGGATCAGCTATCATCAAAACAGATAGTACATTCAAAGCTCACAAGGAATAGAGTTTTAAAAACACAAATTAGGGGACTGGAGATGTAACACCATTGGTAGATCATAAGCCCAGCATTCAGGAAGCCCGAAATTCCCCAGTACAGCATAAACTTAGCATCCATAATCCCAGCATTAAGGGAAGGGAAGCAAAAAGATCAAGGTCTTAAGTCAGTCTTGGACATATGAGACCCTGTCACATATAAGCATTCTGTGTGTGTGTGTGTGTGTGTGTGTGTGTGTGTGTGTGTGTGTGTGTATCCTGTTACTGGAATGAGCAAGAAACAAATCAACTTTAGAAAGTAATCTTTCTTTAGAAGATCTATGGCTTCCTAGTCAAGCATCTGCATTCAAAATATCACGATAAACTCAGATATTCCATAAACCTCAGATCCTATTTAAGCCAAAGGATCCTAGCTAGCTAAGAAATTCTACAACCCCAGAAAAATCTTATAATCGGAACCCTCATTTTTTTTCACCTATGACTGATGCTATCCAATATGGTAGCCACTGGTGACAGCATGTGACAAGTGACCGCAGGAAGAGTGGCAACGCCAAACTAAGCTCTCTTGAAAGTTTAAAATTTTATCATCCTCCAGATTTGTAAAAACCTTACTTAATTCAAGTAAGATGCAAAATACCTAGCTGATAATTTTTATTGACATAATTTATTGGTACCTACTAAAAAGATGCAATTTTGAAAATACTGGGTTTAAGAACATGATAAAATCCATTTTACCTTTTTGTTTTACCTTTTTAATGTGGCTTCTACATCTTTTAAATAAAGGTACAGTTAATATGTCCTTTTCTATAGATCAACACTGGGGTTTAAAAATATGTCTGACACCAAGTTGTCATAAAAATCACAATAAATCATATTTTCACTTCTCATGAACTTTCGGATAAAACACAAGTACTGCAAAGTCATTATTATTATTGTAAAAATGCTCTGTCTTTAAGGCTTAAGTGACAGCTCGCAAAGGTCATTGTCATTTAGATCTATCTGTATTCCGACAACAAAAGGTGATGAAATGCCTTGTGAAAAATTCATTCTCCCCCACTCCCTGTCAATATATTTCCACATAGACACTTGTTGAAATGAAATACAAAGGAAGATCAATGTGGTTATTGACATGGTGCAGAAAGATGAGGTAATTTGAGAACACTGCACAGCTAGACTCTCGGTGATGATATAAGAAGCAGACTGGGCTAAGTGCGCCTGGAGAGAGGCTCATATTGGAGAAAGGCACCATGGGCCAAGGAACAATAAGGAACGCTTGATGGTAAGCAAAGCAAATCTATTCCATGAATTCAGTCCAGGATGCAAAGGGGATGCCACGGTCTGAACTGGCTTCTTTCCCTATCTGTGGGTAGAGCAGTTCAGTTTCTCCAACAGAGATTCTGTTCCATCACTCCATAGATAATCCCTGGCAGATAAAAGACCTGGAGAGCTGATAAGGCACCATGACAATCATGGCACAATTGTACTTCAAAATGCTTCGTAGGTGTGGAGTGGGGAGGAGAAGTTAGTCCCTGACTCTGTGGATGGTATCTCCAAAAGGTTTAGGTTCAGTACATCCAGAGCTTGGAAATCTCCCCACTAAATGTCGAGCGAAGCCAACGTTCCTTCGAGGAAGAAGGAATTGAGCCATCCTGAACAGGTCTGTATTCTTCCCAGGTCAAGCCTCAAGACGTTTTATGAATATTAATTGATGTATTTACTGACCTTGGGCAGTTGCTAACCTAACATTCCAGCCATTGTTCAGAGCCTATCATGTTCTTCCAGGCTGTTGACTTTGGAGTGGCTGTGTAATCCTAGTGAACTGCTCGAAAAGAGTGATCAATCAACACGCTGAAGGCTTCTGGTTCATCCCAATACCTGCTGGTCGCTTTGATAAATAGTATTCATGGGACTGTGTGAAATTTACATTGTGAGAGTACTTAAATACATGTGGGAACATGGCAGGCTATTGGCCCTGTTTTTTTATTACGTTTAAACAAAGTCTTTTGTTTACAGCAGCTCCTTACTTGTGCCAAGTTTGTTCGGTCTCAAACAGGTCACTCACTCCCTCTGCACCACTGTTCATGTCTCCTCTATGCTTTTAAATATTGCCATGCATACACATTTTCTGTTAGGCACAATAATCAGATTAAAATACAAAAATAAAATACTAGAAAGTATTAAAATTTGAAGCCGTCATATATCTCACTTTAGAACTCTGAACAAAAGTATTGAAGAACACATCATGTTATAATAATTTTTCATGGATAAGTATGTGTCGCAAAGTTTATACTGGGCCCCTAAGAAGCTTCCTTAAGTGTCCTGAAGATGAGCACCCATCTTTGTAAAGAAATCCAAGAATTTAAATTCTTCAAGAAAACCCACAAAATCAACAAACCTGGATTCGTAGGGGCTTCCTGAGACTTAACCAATGACAATCAGGGAGCCTGCATAGGGCTAACCCAGGTCCTCCGCATATATATTATAGATCTGTAGTTTGGTGTTTGGGGGGGTTCCTAACAATGGAAGTAGGAGCTCTCTCTGACTCTTTTGCCAGTTTTTGGGACCCTACTCTTCTTACTGGTTTGCCTTGTCCAGCCTTAATATGGGGGATGTGCCTAGTCTGATTGCAGGGTGAGATGCCATGTTTGGTGGATATCCCTGGGAGGCCTGCACTTTTCTGAAAGGAAACTGAGGAGGAATGGGAGGGAGATGGGGGATAAGGGGGAAAAGCTGGAAGGAGAGGAGGGAAGGGAAACTGTGGTCAGGATGTAATACATGAGAGAATAAATTATTTTTTAAAAACCAAAAAATTGCAGTTCTTTTAAAAAGAAGTGAACATTTCTTTCTCGTAACCTAGTTGTTTTTCTAAGTGGCCATAATCTCTCTGCCCATCTTATACTTTAATCGTGCACCATAACCAAGCCAAAGGAATCCAGACCAAGTTCATAAGCCTCCTGCCAACTTTGACTTCTCTGTGTTGCTTTCAGATGGCCTTAAAATCTAGACCGCCCTTCGTTCATCCCCCATTCGCCTGTACACTAGTGAGGGCCTGCTGAGGTTCTGCACACTGGAGGTGGAGCAGCAAGCATGCTGGAAGCATGCCTGCTCTCCTGACCTTACCAGCTGCAGGGTAGAAAGAAAAACGCATATCAACATGTGAACAGAATGTCTGGGGTAGCCCTGGGTGCTCAGGGAAGAAGAAGTGGCTCACTATGCAGGGAAAGGCTCACAGAGGTAGCATTTGAGAATTACACCTTGGAGCTATTAAAACAAGCTCTTTTGCTTTCCCTTTTTAAATTTTTACATATTACATTTTTATCATTTTCTTTCTTCTTCCCAAAGTCCTCCTGGATGCTCCCCCATCTCCCTGTCCACCCAACTTCATGTTCTTCCCCTAATGATGTTAATAATAATAATAATGATGATGATGAATAAAGTTTTAGAAAAGCACCACAAACCAAATGACAAAAGAAACACCAAATACATACACACACCAGAATAAAAAGCCACCACAGAACCTGCTTCATGTGGTCAGCTACCCTAAGTATGAGGCCTGCCCTGGAGTATAGTTGATGAGTTGATGATAAACCCAGTGTCACTCCATTGGAGAAAATTGATTTTCCCTCTCTGAATAGCTATAGTGCAATTGCCTGGTTAGGGGTGGGGCTTTGTGTCCTGTGTCCACTACCCCACTCTGGATTTTGTCTGCACTGAGTTTGTGCAGGCCATGCTGATGCCACCACAGTCCCTGTGAGCGCCATACATTGTCCCTACTGTCTCAGGGAGACACCTTTCCTTGCTGTCACCCACTACTTCCCGATCCTACAACCTGTCTCTGTCCTCTACCCTGAGCCTGGAGGGGAGGACTTGGTTATGGACATCCCGTTTAGGGCTGAGCGCTCCGAGGTCTCTCACAGTGAGCTCTCTGTATCTGTTTCTTTGTTTTGGTATTTCCTTTTCCAGGTACCAAAGGCAGGCCTAGCTGTGTCTCGTGCACCTTCACATCCTCTCTCCAGACCTATGAACACAGGAAACACTTACATTCAAATAGAGCTAAGTTTCAAAAAGCGCTGTTTATGAGCTATTTCATATTTGAGTTACATTTGTACCTTATCTAGCTCAGAATCTTATGAGATTTCAAAAGTCATTGTCACTTCTAGGCTTATTCACTGTTCTCTGTACAGAAAACTTGTTCAAGGGCCACCATGGGCTCATCTTGAGTGTTCAAGTTTAGAAACAATGGTCTCTTCCATTAGTTTCAGATAATTAGGCTTTGGTAAATAAAAAGAAGGCATTATTTTGAGCCTTGGAAATATCCTCCATCGGAGGATTCCTAGTTGACAGCCTAAGAAAGGCAGGGTTTCTGTTGACTGTACAGGGTACAGAGAGGAGCCCTACAAGAGATAAGCTGCATTTCACAAAGTTGGCAAGAGTCGGAACAGCTTTGCCCTTTTCTTTCTGATGTTGTTTTTAATGGGTTTGCTGTGTGTCTGTGTACACATATGTGTGTGTGTGTGTGTGTGCTCTCATGCAGGTGCCTGTGGACCGAGAGGCTGACATCAGGTATCTTCTCCACCTTGTCTTTTTAGAGGGACTTTCAATGTACCTGAAGCTTGCCTGTTTCCACCTACCCCAGGCTGGCCTTACAGGACCACGCTGCCACGCCTAGTTAGCTACTCTTTAGTTCTTGGCGTGGGTACTGGGACTGAACTCAAGTCATCTTGCTTGCATAGCAAACATTCCACCCACTGAGCCATCTGCCCAGCTCTTCTTGATCTTTTCTAAAATAAGTGTCTTTCTCTTTTGTCCTGCGCTTAAGTACTGGGGTCTACAAACAGGGTGTTTTATCCCTTAAGTGACACTTGTAAAAAGTTAAGTAAATTGTTCCCACAGAAGAACGGGTAGGGCAGGTAATAAAAGTGCCCATTTCTGAAGAATCCAAACGTTCTCAACTAGTTGGGATCTGATTCTAAAATTGCAGTTTAACAAAGGAGCTCCCAAGCCCCACCACACAGAGGAAGGCCTCATGGTTTAGAGGGGAGCCACGCATTCGCTCCACACTCCACTTCAAACACTGAGAACAACTGAGGTCTTTTTCCTCCCACTGCACTTGACATACATTTTAATGATGCTTACTTTATAGCATGTCAGAAAAGTGAAATGGCCTGTCGATTTTATAGACTCTCTCCCACCTTTTGGATGGTTATATTGCATTTTGAAATAAATGTATATCCCCCCCCCTTTTTTTTCTTTTTAAGCCTAAATGGAGCATGTGTGGGTTGGTACTTGGCTGCCAGTGGAATGAAATCATCATTTCTGGGGTCCAAAAGAATAGATCAAAATCATGCCAGCACTTTCATGGATGGATATACGCTGCTAAATGGACGTTTACCTAGAAATGTCATCATCTGGCATATGGCACAGAGAATGTTCTTATGCGGCTAACTCATGTATACTAAACAAATTTGGCTGGGCTGCTGTGAGAGCCGCCCCTTGGAAATTCTCAACATACATTTGTTTGATTGAGCCGTCATTCTGAGTTGATCTGCTGATGATCTGTGTCACTTTGTTTAAATGTTCTTGTGTGGGATAAATATATCTATCTCCCAGTGAAAAGGTAGTGTGTTTCTGTGATGGATTAAATAGATGTGAAATTTGAGAATGACTCCTGTTTTCCATTCCTGTGTTCTCAGGCAGGTGGGTCTGGAATAATCAAGACTGTCACATTCAAACACAGGGGAAAATAAGGAGCAACTTTGATTTAAAACACATTACTGAAAAGATATATTTGCTACTGTGCTCTCCTACCTTAAGAAGCCATTTAGGATTCCCCATCCAAACAAACACCATATGGACTGCCTCTCAACTTAAAATATCCAAAATCAGGGACACAAAACTCTCTGCGGGGAACCCCGGGCTTAGAGAAGCAAGCAAAGACTCACTGGTGTTTAGATTCAGAAATCAAATGCAAGGTCGGGCTAGAACTGAAGCTCCAGTTCTCAAATATCCATGTAATGGTTCAGATGGAAACCCAACACCACGAGGCCATATGATGTCTGGGGTACTAATCAAGTGGCTGTCTGTTTGCTCCGTGGTTAAAGCACTTCCCGCGGCTAATCTCCCTAGATAGGGTCTCAGCTTTAGTAACCTATGGGGGCTGCTGTTAAGTGCTGGGATCTGGCCACCATCAGCACTGACATCTCTGCTCTGCCTAGGTCCAGACATCACGTGATACACACACATACACATGCCCTTCCCTCAGCCCTTGTGGAGGTGGTAAACCAACAGTCTGCCTTGATCTGGGTCTTCTAGGCATAAATAAATATACTTAACCAACTCATTGTCATCTTAAAATCACCCAACCTCGCACTATCCCTTTAGGTTGACACAAAACAATCTCCCAAACTTCTGACCATTAATTATTTATTCCCTCTAATAGGTATTTAAAGGTCGAGGGGCCATACAGGCATGGAGTTTGTTCTCCGGAAATCAAACTGACTTGCTCCATTCCTGGCCTCCAAAAGTAGCATCCTAGTCTAGAAAACATACACAGCTCACACAGCACCCTGTTAACCATCGCAGGGAGGGCAGGGCAGAGTCAGAGATTATCATTCATAAACTAAGCTTGCCACTCCAAGGGACCAGGACTGGGAAGGGTATCTAAGTCATACGTAAAGGAACTATGGGGAGTAAAAACTAAGGCTGTTACCCTGGGCAATCAGGCGGCTACAAAAGAACTCTCGGTGCCTGCAGGCTGAAAGGAACATGAAGACCAGATTAGCAGTCTGGAATCAAAGAAAAGCATCTCCTTATATTCCCTACTATCAAGGATGCCAAGGAAGGTGCCCAAGGAAACCTTCACTCTGCATGCTATTAAAAAGTGTCCGTGCCTCAGGGCCCCGTTCCATTCACTCAGTCAATACACTTGTTGGTACCAATTGCTCTTATTTTCCTTTGCCAGTCCAAGCTGAGGAAGTGTTCACACACAATGCTAGGGAAACACACATCATCCTTGTACCATGCTGCTTGAGGTGGGACTTCTAGAGAAAGGCCCATTATATGGATAGATTTGATAAAACTATATACAGTTAAATTTAATCTGTAACTTGGAGGGGGAAAATTCAACAGTAATATTAATAATAAAATAATATTAATAGAATGCTATTCAATAATAATGTTATTAATCATATATTTTAATAATAATATAACTTATTATACAATGTTATTAGTTATATTAGTATAACATAATTATTATGATAAGCATTTACTAAGATAATTGAAACAACTTATTAAGTGAACATGCAGGAAATCTTAGAAAATTAGACCCCAGAACCTACAAAGCTCACAGGACTCACACACACACACACACACACACACACACACACACACACCCCACTAACTTGTCTCTTCTCTGTGTGCTTTCTTCCCCAAGTTATCTATGTGATGTTATTGTGGATTTGGAGGGCTGGGAGAAGAGGGAAAGAGGAAGAATTTAGTTTTATGCATTACTTATGATTGTGTTAATTTTTACACTTGTGTGGACATAGCCTTCAACGTCCCTCTTTTGTGAGTCAAGTTTTCTCACATATGCACACACACACACACACACACAAAAAAGAAACCCTGTTGGATTTAGACATACTTCTAGGTATTCTGTTTTGGTTTTATTAAGAAAATAAAATGAAGAGAATTAACTGTAAAGCACTTACATATTTTGTGGGCTTGCACCATCCAAAGGAGATCGATAATAAAGCCTTTCAAGGCAGGTGGGTGTTTACCACTGGCTAGTCACCAAGGTAAACAGAAAATAAACAGAGAACAAGACAAAATAAGACAGCAAGGTTCCCATGCCAATTCCCATAAGGCTGAGTGCTTACGATGGACTAAGGACAATGTGCCGTCTTATTTTGGCTTTTGCTATCTGGTTATTGTATTAGCCTTCTCAAGCATACAAAAGCTAATTAATGTTCAGTACATTTCTTTAGCTGATAAACCTCCTACAACTTGGGCAGAGACACTTGTGAAAACATGTATATAGATTTGATTGACTCTGTCCCTGGTTTCCCAAGAAAAATCAAACTGGAAGATGGGTAAAAATTTACATACTTGGCTGCCAAATATTTTGCCTGGGAACCAAGGGATCAAATCAGTCAGTGCTAAGAGACCTCATCTTCAAAGGACTTGAGAAAATTGACTCCAAAGTCAGTGAGTGTTTTCCTCTACAGCTAGATTCCCTTGTAACTCGGGAATTTAAAACATTGAACAAATAAAAATAATCATGAATATCTTTTTCCTTGGGTGTAGAAAGACTTCCAATAAGTTGCTAATAATAAGCATATATTGAGGATTTTATTTGTTGTTTCCAAGCCAAACTTGCACACATGTGCACTTCCACACAGATGCACACACCAAAGCACTCAAGGCCTGGCTCACTGAAGTGACAAAAGCTAGTCTTTCCCACAACTGGAAATGCACAAAGAAAGACCAAACCTCAAACCATCCAAAAGGCAGAACTCAAACATTATTAAAGTTCCCCAACAAACAGAAATAAGCCAGCTCAAAATCAATTAGGAATAAACTGGAAGCGAACGCAGCAAAATGGGAGCCAAGCTGGGCATATGCAAAGCAAACAGTCTTGAACGGCTTTCAAAGCCCAGTTCTGTCCCTGGACTCTTGCCTACAGAGACCACTAGAGAAGGAAGCCTACCAGCCCCCCTCGCCCCCAGGGCAGGCTGATTCCTGAGTTAGTCCCCCAGCAGCCTCCTCTACCCTTTGGCTGTCAAGCTTCCTGGAGCTCTGCACTACGGACCAGAGAGCTCCATGCAGAGAAGGGCTCTGGCCACCCCGCCGGCCACCCCGCCAGCCACCCCGCCAGCCTGGTATTTGGCTCCCCAGCCACAAGTATGATGGATGATGATGAATCACAACGCCACCAAGACCGTGTGAATTCCCCAGGCCTCTGATTATTTTAATCGAGCCCCCAGAAGCAGCCCAGGCCTTGACAAAAGCCTCTGAGAAAACCTCCCATTCCCCTTGTCTGCTTGACACAGACCTCACTAAATAAAGCAACGGGCCTGATATGGCTCCTCTCGTTGACACACAGATCCAGGCCTTCATACTCATTGTTCAGTGATATGATTTAGTCTTGAATGCATTTTTAATGAACACTCAAAATCATATCACAGTGGCATGACCATTCTGGCTTCTCTCTGGGGAAGATAATAGTTTATGAACACTTGCAGGCTACAACTTCTCCAACATCCGGGCTCTGCCAGACTATATGGTCAAATCGTTTTCTTGTCTTCTCTCTCTCTCTCTCTCTCTCTTTCTCTCTCTCCCTCTCCCTCCCCTCTCTCTCGCTCTTCTTCTTTTCTCTCTCTTCCCCGCTCTTTCTTACACACACACACAGAAAGAGACATAGTGTACACAAACATTACTGCACAAAAATACACTATCTTTCTTAACCCATAGCTGTATTAGAAGAAAGAACTTCGATAAAAATTCTTGCATAATATATGAAGAATATCACAGATGAGCATAGACACGATAGTAAATTTTATGTTTAATAATATATGGACTATTAAAAGAGAATATTGCTGTTTTATATTCTAGTGTGTTGGGGACTTTTGACTTATTCAGACTGTGTGTGTGTGTGTTTGTGTGTGTGTGTGTGTGTGTTTGCTTGTTTGTTTTAGTCAATCACTCCAGGGTTTATAGAATAAAGCTTCAGCCATTGTGGGTAACTAACCTCTTTCACTGTCTCGGATCAGTACAAGGAGAGCTAATGATGCCGAAGCAGCCAGTAACTCCACTCAGCTCACATCAGAAATATGACTGTGCATTTGTTCTCTAGGATGTCCATCACAGGAAGTTTCTAGTATGTGGGTACCGAACTACCATTATACCCCCAGATCCCCGCTGGACTATCTCCTGGATTCTTGAACCACCTCAGAATTAATTGTAGAGAGACGTGAGAAAAAGGCTGGCGGTACAGCTCAGAAATCACTCCACACTGCCTACATCAGATGAGTGTGTGAAAATGACCCAGAAGGTCAAGAGTCAGCACCATAAGGAAATTCTTTTATGAATGACTTTGCATAAGAATAAAAAAAAAAGCATAAGCTTACTTTTTCAAATAATTGGAAACTTCTGGACTAGCTCGGCTTAGCCACTCAGCACCCCACCCACACCTCCATCTTTCCTTCTCCTTCATACCTCAAGTGTACACGCATCTGCTCTCTCTGATAGCCATGCTCCTTTAAAGACAATTTCAAAATAGCGCATCCTGACAAGCAGGCCTGGAACTATTTAACAGAATTGTTAGTTGCTAGCCATAGGTGCGTAACCCATAGCAATAGAGGACGCTCCTAGACAAGCTGCTCTTTCTCCTGGCGTGATTGTGGAAGTCAAACCCTACGAAATGTCACGAGAGCATGGGTGCTCTCTACGAGAATCGACATAGCACTGTGTGTGCACAGACTCCAGGAAAGCCACCACAGAGGGGCAGAGGTGCCATTTTCCTTCACTCTGTGACAGTGAGAGAGTCAATTCAGGGATGGAACCATGGTAGTGCTAACTTTTCCTGAGTAATGACATGATCCTGTGCGTGCAATCGCCATCACTGTTGCTTTTCCTCTCCCCTAAGCCTACACTACAGTAAGTCATAGTCCCATTTGACAGATGCAAAAAGGAAAAAATAAATAAAAAGCTCGAAGACTCAGGGAATTTATGTATCCCACTGAAATGGACCCATTTTGCTGAGGCCCAGACATAGCGTTTTCACATAAATCTATTTCAAGATTATTCTAAGAGTCCCATCAGTTCCTACCATTTACAACAACTGAATTATCAAAAGACCAATAAATTCATTGAAGTTTGGCAATAACTCCTACATGGCAAGGGAAGACTCCTGAGTAGCTTTGCTTCCCCTACTAGAAGCCTGGTCCTTGTAAATCCAGACACTTCTTTAACCAGTGCGTCTGCAGATCTCAAAGGAAAACAAAAGACAACCTGTTCAAACCTCATAAAAAATTAAAGCAAAGACTAGGCATCATTGCTTATATTACCAGTTCACAAAATAGCTTTTATGGTCTATTGTTGCCGCAATACTTGCTTTCTCTTACTTCAAATAACTCTAAGTGGAACGTGCAAAAAACAAAATTAAAACAAAAATGTCAACAAAACATAACTTGTGATGAGTTAAGAGTGTTCTTGGGAGGAGCATGCTATTTAATACCTCAAATAATTACAAAGTACTTCATTAAATGAAAGCCAAAATTATGACTTTTGAGATTGCATCTACTTATGCTTCCCGTTTAAAATCAAGATGGGAAACACACACACACACACA
>NC_022009.1:62106684-62119403 GCF_000317375.1 Microtus ochrogaster | reverse complement strand
ACACACATACCCTCACATACACACATGCACGCACACACAAACACACACACACATACCCTCACATACACACATGCACGCACACACACACACACATACCCTCACACACACACATGCGCGCGCACACACACTCACATGCACATACACACATACCCTCACACACACACATGCACGCGCACACACACATACCCTCACATACACACGCATGCACACACACACACACATAACTGCACGGAAATGTTTCTCTGCAGCTACGTCCTACAGATACACCGATGGCATCAGCACATTGCATGATCTTGTGTTGTTAGATCTAACCACACCACTACTCTTCAAGTTTTTCTTCACAGATTTTCTTTCTGAATGATCAGCCAGAAAGCTCCAACACTGCTATGCAAATTCAAGGTTCATTCACTCATTCATTGGCCTCAGAAGTTGACTATGTTTGGGGAAATTCCAAAATTTGGAGATCTGCTCGAACTCAGTTGTGAAAAAATCAAAAGACGAGAGTGCAGTGTGATCTCAGTGCTCCAGTCAGTCTGTGAAATGCCAACACTCTGCATATCTTCAAAGAGCAGAGCCTGTCTCCAAACGCAGAACAAAACAGCCTGCTGCAAAAGAAAAATCCTTCAAGCTTTTTGCCATTGAACTAGCACCAGAAATACGAGGAAAGTCCTCTGAGAAAAGTATAAAAATAACCACTGTAAGAGGAGGGCAAGCCTGCCGTGACACGGGAGATGTTCTGCTGATGGATGAGCACCTTTAAACTCTAACCCAATAAAAGAATTAGCACCGCCAATGTATAATCAGCACAGCGAGCGAAATATGTCCGCACGTGATAGGCACGATGATCAATTAACATGTGAGCAGGACACAACCAGACTAAAGAGCAACCCAGAGCCAGACAGCTTTTCCTGTGGCCTCTTTTCCTCACGCCACAGGGACTAGGGATTAATACGCAGACAAGGAAAGCCCCCAACAAATACAGCAGGCGCTTGGAGTTCTCACTTAGCGCAGACTCTGCACTCCCAAAGTGGAGTGTGTTGGTGATTTGTTGTCTCTTAGATGTACTCTTGAGAATCATTCTCTGAGAGCCCAATGGACACTTCCAAACATGAGAAAGAGCTGGGGAAACAGTTCCGTTTGTAAGCGCTTGCTGTGTAAGCCTACGGTCCTGAGTTTGGACACACATGACAGTACACACATGACTGGGGATGCACCTGTCATCCCAACTGTAGGTGACAGAATCAGGAGTCTCGGGGCTTCCTAACCAGCCAGTCTAGCCACGGTGGAGCTCCAGCTTCAGCAACAGACCTTGCCTTGAAAAATAAAATGGAGAGCTATCAGAAAAGACCCTGAACATCATCATCTGACCGCATGTGCATGCATACACATGCACATGCACACACACACACACACACGTCCACATGTACCAAACACACTTATCATTGTTTTGCCTTCTCACAAAGAATTCAGAAATAATTTTGTTTTAAAATCAGGAGCATCAGACATAATCAGATCTAACTGTTTATCTGTTGACCATATATTCACCACTGACCTCAGACAAGTAATTTAGCCAGAAGAGTGAGAGAAGCTCAGCTTTCTAGTAACCATAAAACCAGGAGGTTAACACTCCTTAAAAGGAGAGGTTGTAATGATTCAAAGAAATGAGCTGCAGCGGAAGGGCAGTAGGCTGTCAACAACAAGGGCTCTGCATTGGCATCGCGGTCTCCTCTCGCGGTCTCCTCTCGCGGTCTCCTCAGACTTCCCATGGTGCTTTGACCACCTACCCCACCAGCCTCTTAGGAAAGGTGATGTCCACAGAGAACAAACAATACGCTGACAGCATCGTTTCAGTGTGTCTCAAAGGGACACGTGATGGCCCCAGTGTGAAGGCTACATCGTCTATCAACAGCCCACGTGACTCTGAGTCACTTAAACTTTCTGGATCCTAATCAACTTCTGGGCAATGTTAGGAAAATAATCTTTCATCCTCCTGAGACCCAAGCTATAAGGCATCTTCAGCTCCCTTTGGTGAGGACCAATAACTAAAGATTGTCTCATATATTAACTTGAAAGGGACAATAGTTTGAATTACCAACTATACAACCCTCCCGGAATTCAGGAATGACTGCTTCACTTCATTTTGTTTGTGCTTTCCCTTTCTCCAAAGGAGAGTCATTAATATTCTTAGGTCACTTAGTAAGTCTACAGGCTTTCTTAGTATGTTTGGAATAGTTGTTGATATGATTTGCTTTCATTCTTTCCCAACAAATGAAATTATTTTCAAAGGTTTGTTTTTAATTATGTGTGTTTGTCTGCGTGGTTATGTATGTATGAGTTCATATATGAAGAAGATGGTGTTTTACAAATGCCCTGGAACTAAAGTTACATATGGTTGTGATCTAGCCAAAGTGTTTGCTAGGAACTAAATACAGGTCTCTGTAAATATAGTAGATACTCTTAACCATAGAGATCTCTATCCAGTCCTACATATGACATGCTTGGCAGATCTGCAAAAATAAACAAACAAAACTAATTCATAGAGAAATGAACACAAACTTATGAAAATAGCATAGTCATCTTGAGCAACAAAAGTAAAGCAAGCAGGCATCATACTGCTCAACCTCAAAATATACCCCAAAAGTATAACTATCAAAACAGCAAGGGATTGGCAGAAAACCAGACACAGGCCCAGGAAACAGAATGGAGACTCTGAACGCCTTCCGACAAACAGGAGACAAAGCAGAGAAAAAGTAGGCTTCAGTGGGTGGTGCTGGGAACACCAGCTCCTCCTGCAGAAGAACGAAATCAGACCCCATTTCTCACTGGCTACACAATCAACCCAAAGCTGATTAAATGCTTAGGTGTGAGAGGGTACTGCTAGAAAAAAAAAAATACAGGAGGAAAACTACAAGATATTGAAATGGAGAAAGATTATTTGTCGAGAAAGAAAGGAAGAGACAAGTGAAGGCAGACCCAAACCTATAGGATGACATCAAACTAAAGAGAAAAGAATCGCCACAGCAGACCCAGAACTAGAGGATGACATCAAAGTAAAAAGAAAAGAATCGCCACAGCAAAGAGATGGTCTACAGCACAGAAAGAAATGTGTGCAAACACACACTTGACAAGAAGTTTAAATTCACAGTGAGTGTAGAACTCATCAACAGTGAAGAAGCAAAAGAAAAACAGCAAAAATACAATAGAAAATAAGAAATATATATAAAGATATATGTTTTCAAAAGATAACATACAATTGACCAAACAGTATATGAAAACTTACTAAAGCACTAATCTTCAGGGATATAAAAAATAAACTACAATTAGCTATCATGTTGCTCCAGTAAGAATAAACGTTTTCCCAAAGGTGAGTGCTAATAAGGTGGAGAGGGGACCCTCATGGACTGCTGTTTGGAAAATACATTGACATCCATTACAGAAGTTTCTCAGAATGTTTTAAAGAGAACAACTGGATGATCCAGCAATCCCACTCCCTAGTTAAACTCCAGAGAAAATGGACTCAGAGAGATCTTCACCCTCATGTTTATCACAGCACTGTTTACCTAAGTAAGAAAGAGCAACGATGAAGATCCCACGAATTGAGTGGATAAAGCAAATGCAGTACATATACACACAGAATGCTATTCGATCAGAACAGAGGGTTAAATCATGCCACACGCTGCCACACCAAGAGAAAGGGAGATGACTATGCCAAATGAAACTAGCCAGGCACAGAAATACAATTATTATATGGTTTCATTCATATCACTCAACCTCATAAAAGTTGAGATCAGAATGGAGAGGCTGGAGAGGAAGGTGATGAGGGGGCAGGGAAATGGCAGCCAGTGGGGACTGGGGTAGAGAGGAGGAAGGGTCTCACGATAGAGTGATGAGCTGAGCGTCTCAGAGCTGCAAGGGAGGCCTTGAACATTTTTATCACAAAGAAGTGACAGATGTTTGAAAAAATGTGTTTAATGGGACTTCAACAACACATGATATGTATCAAAATAATACATGGCACTCCAAAACTACATCTAAGTTTGATTTATATGTGTCAACTTTAAAATAAATGTAGGAGCTGGACCGACAGCTCAGAGGTTAAGAGCTCTTACTTCTCTGCTAGAGGACCTGGGCTCGTACCCAGTATCCCTGTTAGACAGATCATAACCTCCTGTAACTCTAGTTCCAAGGATCTGATGCCCTCTCCTGGCCTCTGTGAGCACCTGTATGCATATGCTGCACAGGAAACTCATATAAGCACACACACACGCACACACACATGCACACACACAACACACATACATACATACACATATACACATACATACACACACCACACACACACATACACATACCACACATACATACACACACCACACACACATACACACCACACATACATACACACACTTACACACTATACATGCTTACACACACCACACATACACCACACGTATATACACACACACACACAAACAAAGCAAAGAAATAAAAATAAAACATTAATTTTATTTCAAAATCATCCTACTATCTAGGATATACATACATATTTATAGTGTGTGCTGTGTTGTGTATGTGCATGCCTGTTCATGCATGCAGAGACCAGAAGAGGAAGACATCAAGTGTCTTCCTCTGTCACTCCCCATCTTATTCCTTTGAGGCAGGGTCTCTCATGTGGGCCCCAGTGAAGCCCCTGTCTTCTCCCTCGAGGGTACCTGAATGATACTCAGACCCAGCTTATCTCGTCAGAGCTGTGATCCTGCCTCTCAGCCTCACGCTTGTGCATCAAATGCTCTGCCATTGAAACCCCTGGCAAATAAGAGATGCCACTTGGCATGTCTTCTTGCTGTCTAAAGGGTTAACTGAACTGGGTCACTAACCCAGTAAATGGCACCTCATATGCTGGATGTGGACATCCTGTCCATGGCTCCCTCTTAAATATGGCCTTCCTTTCTCTTTCTTTATGGTTAGAATCATTTAAATGCTTACAGTGAACTGAAAAAAAAAGAGGTATTTAAGAACAACTAAAGAAACAGTTATTATTTTTATTTACCTTCCTAATTGTTCAATTACTGGGAAAATTAAAGAGGACATACCTATAATCTCCAAAGTCATGAGATCTGTACTATCCCACGTAGCACAAATCAGTGCAGAAGATGAACTCTGAGCTCCTTTCCCACCCGTTCTTCTCTACTAAATGCAGCAACCCAGCCTAACTCTCCACAAACGCATATACACACAAGTGCAGACATAATTTACATGTGCGTATGTGTACACACAGAGATAGCTTCATTTCCATTTTCTCAAAGCCATGTGAAAGGCTCCCTTATAGCTTCAGGGTGAAATGACCACACCAAAGTTTCCAGATCATCAGCACCGGAAGAAGTTTGCCAAAACTCTTTTCTCTCCAACAATAAGGAAAAGATGTTCATAGGTCCAAAAGAAAAGACACTGGTCTCCAAAGAATTCAGGTTTCAACCAACCTAACTACAAGCTAAATTGTTCCTAAGTGATTCTGTTGAACTCTCTGTTAGACATTTCATGGTACAGAACCATTCTCCTGGGATGAACATCACTCTCTGGCTTCAGTTTGCAGGGTAAGCTCAGAGATACTCTGTACTATACAGCTGTCCCCTGCCATTGAGGATGAGGTATTTGCTAAATGGCCTGACATCTGTACCAGGGGAGGGATCCACTGTCTCCCTGCATGTTTTCACTGCAGATGGTGTCTCTAATGTAGGGACAAGGACCTCTGTGGAAGTGCCATTAAGCTTAGAGGTAGCATGACCAGATGGGCCATCAACACCGTCCACAAGCATTTATCCTAATGAAAATCTGTAGGTGAATCTTCACTAGTTTTTACTCACTTTCACCATTCTCCCCACTTTGACACACACACACAACACACATACATAGACACACACACACACACACACAAATAGATGAGGCCCCGTGTCTATACCTTCACTTGTGGGACAGGCCTTTGGTAAAATCACCAGCATCCCATCAAAATAATCCCAGACAAATGCTCTTGACAGCTGGGGCCTATAGGTTTTCACAGCACGTTTCTTCCCCTGCAGCTGACAAGAAAAATAAACATCTTCCAAAGAAAATGAAGGTCAATGCCAAAATGTCTCATTGATTCCCAGTAAAAATTCCCTTTTAAAATATTAATTGTGATAATGTTTGACTTTAGCAGAAAGACAAAAAGAAAAAGTTTAAGCCGGTGTATGAACATTAGGGGTGTTAGAGGCTCAACAACGTGAGGTAACTGAAGGATATGGGGTGCCACTAATCTTCATTTGACTGCCAGCCAACCATGGGAATTTCAAAGGATTGGAACAACCTATTTATTTGGGTCAAAGATTTTCTCTTTAAAACTTTAAACTGTTTTGTTCAGTGACCATTGGAATTCAGCTCCCAAAATACTATCTGGTATCGAGCACTTTTGTGTTTCTTTTATATTGAGGACTGGAGTTCAGGTCCCAGCAGCCATATCAAGAGGCCTGAGAACACCTGCAACTTCAGCTCAGAAAGACGCAGCATCCTCTTCTGACCGACAAAGGCACCAGCACACAGGTACACACACACTCACAGAGACACATATAGACACATAAACAATATAAACTAAAATCTAAAAGAAATTCATAGTTTTAATGAAGCCACATGGCCAATATAATAGTTATAGGAAAAATTAGTGACAACATTGAGAAAAATTGACTCTGAGCCCAATGGCAGGAGAGGTGGCAGGTTCCAGGGAATGGGCCATCCATAAATCTGAGGGGGAACAAAGATACCAAGAGTCCCTGCTTGTTCAGTCGGGAAATGCTGTGGGGGCTGCTGGCAGCAGAATTTTCTACAGCGGGAGAAAAGAGTCAACGGCAGTAGAATTTGGAAAATTCTACGTGTGCTCATCAGTAAGAGTGAGAAAAGAAGACATCTTAGCATGCATCAAAAGCACTGAGTTCTGAGCATTTCCTATTTCTGATATTTATTTTAACTCTGCCACTTGAAACATTCAAAAGCAGAGGGTAGAGGCTAACTGCTTAGAGGTTTTCTCCGCAAAGACTTGTGATCTTGTTAAGAGAAAATGGGCACTAGTGAACAAATCAGACCACCTATCCTTGGGACGTTTTCCTGTCATCATTACTTGGGGGCAACTTTGAGTATTCTGGCTTAAAACCCAAAGGGCCACCATACACACAACAGTGACTCAGAAATGTCAGCGCAGAGTTTAAGGGTGCGCTAAGCCACAGAGGGGCCATAAGCATCCTCCCCGTGAACGAGAGGAACAGGTCAGCTTTACCAGCCATAGCTTTCTTTCTAAAAGCATGTGGGAAGGGATTTTATCTCCATTTATCTCAATACATCAGATTTAATTTACCCTCTTATAATTAACACTCAAACTGACAGAGACAAATCATAGATCTTCCACGTCCCAAATTCATAGCTTTATCCCCAAGTCAACACTGCAAGTTCATCAGTGTTCCTGGCTCATTGAGAGCAAGATTCTAGAGAGAATCTTAGCTTGGCAAACCTGGTTCTAGCCTCATGCCCACAGCCAGTGCCCATGCTGCATTTTTCAACCACCACGGTAAGTTGCACTGTGTATTCATGAGGAAGTCATGAATCTGAAAATAAACTGGTGAAGAAACTGGGAAATAGAGAAACCAAAGATGGTACAGCAGGTGTGCCTTCCTGGCTCAGCGACTGAACAAATAACAATTATAGTTGCTTGTGGACAACAGCACCCGACCAAACCATGACGCTTGCCCAACAGAAGCAATTGTAGGGAGGGGAAAGGAAGAAATTAAAGCTAAATTTCTTTCACCTAACTATGAATCATCTTCAAAGAGTGGGCTTGTTGATAAACTCTATTTTCAGTTCCAACTTACATAGAAAACAAAGAATTCTTAACCTTACAGGCTATTTGGCATTTTAACATAGAATGGCTGATCACTTTGTCGAATGGGGTACAGTTGCAGGAGGTACTACGCTCAGCCTTAATCAGAGAAGTCCCTCTTTCCAGTGAACGGTGCCAACTGCAGAGTCACAGATACACAAGGTATCTAGAAAAAGTGACAGTTAACTGCTTAGTCCCAAACAAGACACTTATAGCATCCTCTCTAAAATTCAGAGAACATTGTACAAGAAAAGGTGGGAAAAAATAAGAACCAGAAGCCCAGGAGAAGGGCCGTGAAAAGCCACCTTCTGACAGGACATAGTCAACCCAGACATAACCCCCAACAGCTGTGAATGGCCTACACTGTTCTACGCAGCAATGGACACAACCCCCAGTCAGGTACAGATGGAGGAGGAGTGCAGGGGGGCCTCTCACTGAGGAACTGTTTGTCAATAATGGATTTAAGGAGGGGACAGTCATTGCCTTGAGTTGTATGCCCACTGATGACCCCACTAGGCACTGTGGATGCTTCCTATCCAATGAACACACAGGATGGTCCTGGGCAAATTAAATGTATCACAAAATAAAGCCAAAAGCCATAACTCTGGGGAAAGAACTGGTTGTGGAGGATGAGAGGGAGATAAGAAAATGGAAAATACTCATTGTGCCTCGGAACCATGTATAACTATCAAAGCACAAATTAAATCTGTTCTCATTCAGAAAAGAACCAAGTGAAGACGCTCCAACTGAAGGGAAAAATGTACTATTACATAAAATACGTGGGTGTAGTTGAACCCCAAAGATAAAATAAGGACTGTTTTTTAAAATGTTCCATTGAACCTAATTTTACAGAGCATTTCTCCTACAAGGGTTCTTAACAATCCACAAAATAATACAGAAGGCAGCTTTGGCAACAAAGGCGGTGTTTCTCTTGTAATGCAGCTCCTATGAAGTCAGTATAGTCATGACAAACTCCAGACTGCTGGAGCGGTCTTCAGAGAACTCTCAGAAGTGGAACATAGTCTAACAAGAAGAGGCCTTTTGTCTGTCAAGACCATGAAAGTGAAGTTTCTGGCTCTGAAAATGAAAACTGTCATGCTCTGGGGGCTTTCAAGTGTTCATCATTTACTGTGTAAAAAATCTATCATCCTCTCTGTTCTCTTCGTGACCACAATATCAAGAGAGAACATAGCTGCATCAGGCCCCGTCAGGGAATGCAGGATTATTTGCTGTGTGTTGCTGAACTGTTCAGAGGGGCTCTGTCTTCATCCTCCCTAGCAGGTCCACCGCAACTGTCCTCCGCTAGCAAATCTATGTTCAGTGGCCAATGACCAATGCCAACAAATCCAGTCCTTGTCACTTCTCTGGTACATTAGGTTAGTGGGACCATATTTGCTCCTCTGATTTTCTTTTGTCCTCCTCCTCACTTCCTTTTTATGCCTTCCTACCTTCTGGAAGATAGATTTAACCGGCTCTTTTTAAAAGCCCAGCTAAGCAGCAAGGATATTCCATGCCTACAGTTAGGAACCGATGCTGACAGCATTGTTATTTAATGTTGGCTACTTTCATACTTGTGTTTATAATTCCTCCCTGCCTAAGTGGAAAAATGCCATTGCTCAGACTCAAAAAGTCCTAGAAACTTTTAAGTCAGCAACTTTTCTAAAGACTGAGATGTGAGCCTAAATGGGTCGACAAGGTTCTCATCCCTGACAGAGTTCTGCAATGATAGATACGAAAACTCATGCTTTTCTCAGAAAACTAAAGCACAGAACCAGGTAATTAACTATGAAGAACCCAGGGGTCTAGAGGTAGTTGGTAGAGCACTTGCCTGGCATGCATGAAGCCTACATCACTTAACCAAGCACGCCTGTGCACTTCTGCAATGCCAGCACTTGGAGATGAAGACAGAAGGCTCAGAAACTTAAGGTAGTTCCTGATTACAAAGCAAATTGAGGCTGCTTAGGCTACCAAAAAAATCATTTGAGAAGATAATTTAGTTCTCATTGTCACAGAAAATTCGAAGCATTGTGTTTTAGGTTATTAATTTCACGTGTGTGCTGCAGAACTGGAAAGACTTGAACCGGAACCATGAGTCTGTCTCGTCTATTTCTCAAACTGGATTGGGCTCAGGAGTCAGCCCAGATCTTATTTAGATGCAAGTTCTGATTCCAAGTGAGGCCTGGGATTCGGCACCTCCCAAGAGCTCCTGGGGGACTCTAAAACTGCTGGTCCAGAGAGCGCACTTCAGGGAATAAGGTTCACAGGAATCATTCTGCAGCCATTGACTCAGAAAAGGTAGAAATGACCTCCGAGAAGACTTCACGAGGAGAGTAAATGGAAGGGAAGCTGAGAGCCTCCTGCCAGCAGCCACGCGAGCGCTCTTCGTGCAGGGAAGGAGGCTTCGCCTCAAGCTCTGGGGGTGTTGCCACTTCTCCACTTCACATGTTCTGGTTCTGTGAAAGGAGTAGCTACTCAGGATTCCTGGCGGCCCTCCAGCAGCTGTGAGCTGAAAGATTTCTTCCTGTTTCAGGAGATGAGGAAAAACTAGAAAGGAGACTTGGGAGATGGCTTGGTTGGTAAAGTACTTGTTCCCAAGCACCCATGTAAAAAGGCTAGGGGCTCTGGCAGGTGTTTATAAACTACATATTGGGGCTGGAAGGACAGCGGGGCTGGGGGCCAGTTAGTCTAGCCAAATCAGCAAGGTCCAGATTCGATTAGAGACCCTGTCTCAAAGGCTAATGTGGAGGGCAACTGAGGAAGATAACCAATGTTGAGCTCCAGCTTCCACACACACGTGTGTTCATACATGTGCACACATGTGCGTACATAAACACATAAGCACACACACCAGACACAGAGAAAAGCAAAACTTAAAATGAATGACATAATCTATAATAGGATCATATTTCTTCTAAAGATGTTTAGCAATGAGCATTTATAAGCATGGCTCCCATGACGTTTTCTTAGACTTTAAGGCTTAGAGACAAAACTGGACCACCGGATCTAAATGGTGTTGATCCAGATGAGAAAGAAGAAATGCAGAGATGCTCATGATTCGTCTAAGCTCACTAGGGCTGTCCAAGAAAATTCAAAGGCGTCTTTCTCCTAAGGCCCATTCAAACTGCCTCCTCCACTTGCCGACGTGGAATCCTTACCGCGTTCAACAATTAAACCATCCTCAAGGATCAAAGAAGCATTATTTAGTCTTAAACCCAAACCAAGGCAGGCTCTCCATGAAAGAGACCGGTGCTTCCTGATGGGGGCAGATGATATTTATTTGGTTTCCAGTCATCCCAGAGATTCAGCCTCCAGTGCAAGCAAGCCAAAAGACGTACCGTGCTTCTGCTGCTCAGATTTATAGTCAAATGCTTTGAGTTTCCCTCAAGGCCATGGCATTCCGTCATCTTGGCAACAACCCTGTGGCTATTCCAATGGAAATAAAGAAAAACTCACTGTTCTGAGGGACCACCGCCGGCAGGACTGGCTCAAGAACTCCGTTTCTTAGTCTGACCCTGAAAACTCAGGCAAGCACCTTTAAGACTGCTGAGGTTTCATCAAATTCCTTCTGTGCAAGGACCATGGCGCTCTGGTTAAGAGCGAAATGCCCATGGTATGGCTGAAACCTACATCAGACGTTATGGAAGCAAAACTTCAGCACGGCTTTCAAAATCCCTCCGATCTGGCTAGCAGTTTCTCTAGGTCTCCCACAACTTCCGGAACCAGTTGGCAGTCCATCTCTAGTTAGTCTAAAGAGTCACGGCTCATGACCCCACTGACCAGACCTCGGAGATGCGAGTGTGCAAACCCCTCCATCATCACCCTGGTGTGAAAGACGACGGTTGTTCTGTGGGATACACAATGTGAGACATGACTGGCAAGTTTTCTCCATAAACAGGACAGATCTCTTCTCTCACAGAGCTGCCTTTATTTGAGCAAGACATTTGCAAGGCTCCGGGGCTCCTTGAATCTATTAGAACCTTTCCCTGAGTGAGGAAACAGACATTGTAAATGAACCATGACTCAGAAACCCCCTTGTACCAGAAAATATCCTATACATTCCAAGGGCATTTTACGTTCTCCTGTCCTGACATAGCAATTCTATTGGATTCATGTATTTTTTATTTAATGCTTTAACCAGTTTCTGTAGATTATTACAGTCAAACAAGTGATCTCTTTCAGGATTAGTTTTTGTGCTATTTTTTTTTTTTGTTCCTCCTTCTGATTTTGTTCCTCTCTTCAGAGTCACTAAAAGGAAAACTAGAATCTGACGGGAACACCCTGGGCCACACATTCAGGCACAGTACAGTGAGAAAAGTCAGAGCCAGATGCCACACACTGAACAGAGGCTAAGGAAGACAATGAAAACCTACTCTTCATCTGTCAGCACGTGTGCGGACCCGGATAACCAGTCAGAATCGATGATGACTTACACGCTTGCAGAAGAAAACTCTGCATCTCAGAACTCACAGCACCTTCAAAATATCCTGACTACACAGACGACGCCAGCAACGCCAGGCATGTAGACAGTCTAAAAGGAGCTATTTACATTCCGGTCCTTTGTCTACTAAAAAACAAAACTGTGATTAAAATCCAACTTGCCATCCCCACGGTCTATGTTTAACATGTAGTTAGCTGTTCTGAGATCATCTGCCCAGATATGGCCCAGATATTTTGACTCAGAGTTTTTACTATGAGTCAAAAGACCTAATAAAGTTGTGAACTTTAATTTCAAAATTCTGTTCCTAGAAATCTGTAAGATATGTACCTACTAAAGAAATTGAACATTGCCTATGAGCTGGGCTGTGTCTGGTGGTTTCAC
>NC_022009.1:62100621-62106514 GCF_000317375.1 Microtus ochrogaster | reverse complement strand
TGCCTATGAGCTGGGCACTGTCTGGTGGTTCCATTGCCTATGAGCTGGGCACTGTCTGGTGGTTCCATTGCCTATGAGCTGGGCACTGTCTGGTGACATTCCTTTCAGTCTTAGAGCCAGTTTCCTGAGCACCTTCCATTCACATCCCCTTCTCATTCAAGATGGTTTCACACAACTCCAATATGGAGGGCTATAGAATAAGTACACACGTCAGGAATGAACTGGTAACAAATCACGATGTTTTAAATCATCTTCGGTACATATATGCATATATTTCATCCCTTATTGAAGACTAAGGCAAAATGACACACTAATAAGAAGATATGGCTTATTTATTTTACACAGTTTAAATCTTAGCTGAATGTTGACTTGATGGACCATCTTCAATATTTTTAACACTTGGTCAACATTTTGATATTATAATTGTCAACGCCAAAAGGGCCAATTGGCATAAATATGTGGTACAAAATGACAGAAGTGTGTTTAGGGCCACTTCAGAAACCACTGGAAGTTCTGTTATATCCTAAGCCCAAACTCAGGAAACTAATTTTTTATGAGACTCAAATCAGCAGCTGAACCAGCAATTATTAAAATCGAGCCAATAAAAATAAGCTATATTAGTCTGAAACTTACATGCAAAGAGATGACAGCAGAAAAAAAATTAAATGTCTTCTATTTTCTGTAATGAAATCATTGTGCTTCTATAGGAGTAGAAAACGATGTGTCTAAAATAAAGACCCTGCAATGCAGAGCCCTCCTCATCTGAATCTGAGCCAAGCTGCTTCAGGCAGTCTGTGCAGTATGAAGACATGCGCAATGGATGCAAAGAGCACTTGCGTGTTGTCATGTTGCGGAATGTAACCAGGTGAGCACTTCCAGAGACACAACATATTCATTATGCCTTTTATTTTAAGTGAGGTTTTGTTCAATGTTTTTGTTCAGAAACCTCATTCAGTTGCTCAGATTTTCACACCCCTGCATTCAGATGTGTGACCCCCTGTATAGCCAGGGCCCAACTGGAAGCTGTGCCTTGAAGCAACCCATGAGCAAAGTTCTGAGCATGCTCCCTTCACAACTGAGGCAACTGAGACTTGGGAAAAGGGACAGCAGCTTTGACAAGCACTAGGGAAAGAGATATTTAAAAGTCCACCATCTTAACCATTTTTTACATTACTCTGAATGTTAGAGTAATAATAATAATAATAAACCTGGGCCAGTGTGATGGTTCAGCAGATAAAAGAGGCCACTGTTAGGCCTTGTGATCTCATTTCTGACCCCTAGGACCCATAAGGTGGAAAGAGAGAATCAACCATCTGAAGAAGCCCTCTCACCTGCGTGTACTGTGGCATGTTTATGCCCATGTGTATGCACGTACACATGCACACACACACACACGCACACACAAATGAATGAGTAAACAAATAAAATTTTAAAGCAAAATCTGAGCAACAAAATCTTGGAGAAAATACACAGAATGGAACCAAATATAGGCATATTTGAGGAATGATAATCCAAACTATGACAAGGTGTCAGCAACCTAATGAGAGAAAATAGCTTTCAAAAACATCAGAAAACAGAGAAACACCCATTTCATAACACAAAAAAGATTAATGCCTTAAGTGTTGAAAATTATTCTCGCTGAAAGAATATGTATGATGCTTTTCATTGCAATGTTTTATATTTTAATAATTAATAATGCAGTCAAGGTTTTGATAGAATTGGTTAAACTGTTAATAAAGTTATAATCATTCCCTAGTAAAATTACCCAATAGTTCTGCTAACACAAAAGCTAAAATTTCAAGCTGTTTCTGCCATCTATTACAGCACAGATTTTCTAAAATGCCCGTAGAGAAAAAAAAAATCTAATACAGGAGTTTAGCAATATTTTTAAAAATAGAAAGCCATTATCATTTTCCTGTGATTCTTCCAAGTGGGGAAACCATGAAAAAAAATCACTAGAAATAAAAGTCCATAAATGTCTTCAGGCCTAGCCTGGGCTAAAACTTTTATCATGACTTCAAGATGTCAGATGCTCAAACACAGAGAAAGAAACTGTAGCACTTGGATGCTGAGGGGGAGGCTGGTAAATGACATCACTGTGCAGAGCAGAGGCCAGGAGCTTCCAAACATGGTGGTAAATTAGTGTTTGCCCTCCATCCTTCTCAGCCCACTCAGGCTGAAAAGTGCTTCATGCCTTTGGAAATACATCTGATTTGAAGTCGATGAACAGTTTTCTGCACTAATAGCATGAAGCATGTAAGAGCCCGTTTACAGCAGTCACAAGTCTAGCAATTACTGAAGTTAAAGGGCTAAAAGTGTAATTACAGTTAATAGGAGATTAATTGAGCTGTGCGCACAGAAGATTGCGCTGTGGTCTCAGGAACACCTCTTCCAAAATGCAAATCTAGAAAATGCTGCTGTCACTGGCTGTTCAGTGAGTAATGGAATCTAACAAAGAAAATGATGAATGCCCACGAGGTATCAGATGCTGTGCCTGTATAAATTAAGTCTGTGTGGCCATCCCGTGAGGTTAATCAACCCGCAGTTTACAGACGAGGCAGAGAACCAAAGAACCATACTTGTCTAGATGGCCACATTTCTTTGATAGTATGCACGCACAAACACACACACACACACACACACACACACACACACATACACACACACAAGATGAAGAACTGGGAACTGGGAGAAACACAAGAAAACTCCTTCTCAAGACATTCCTGTCTTTACACTTCTTCTCAGGATACACTTTCTTGCTTCATCATAGAAATATGTGTTTATACTCTTTTAAGATTTAAACATTAAAATTATGATGTGTAAATGCAAATGTGAGCATTTGTATTCACAGAGATATATTCTGCTGTGTTTTCCTCATCCAGTTCTGATCATTTCAGTTCTGTGTTTTGTTTCAGTTCTGGTTTTCAGCCTTGTGTTTTGCTTGAAGTGAAAGGTCTTCACTTCTGTTAGCTAAGTATGGGTAGCTAATGGTGCCAGGAACTTTCTCCATATTGCTATACAAATTGGTTTATTCCTATATATTATTATACAAATGAAAAGAAACCTCTTGAGCTATTCAAAAGAAACTGTCCCAATTACCGATACACAATAATACAGAGTAATCCTGTCTATGTGGAATTGGACAACCTTGCTGTAACCAAAGTGACTTAGCGTGGTTAAGCTTGCACACATTTCAGTAGAAATGGAGGGCTTGTCTAGGTACAAGTTATTCATAGCAAGGTCCTGAAAAAGAGATAAGACAAGAAAATAATATGTCAAAAGAGAGTGCATCCCACCACAGAGAGGAATTCAGGAGTTATATATCTTTTTTATAGTCATAATGCATTTCCAAATTTGTGAGTTTGAAAGACAGCTAAGCTTCTAACTAAGACAGATATTAATGAAATTGGCACAGCAAGTTAAATTTTTATGTGATGAAGTATGTTTCCTCAAAATTTATATTGAAGTCCAACTCTCAGTAGTAGCTCTACCTCCGAATGTGACTCCCCATTAGGGTCATTAAAGTAGGGGCTGGTGTCCTTTACATGAATAGGAGGTTACAAGCCAAACATGGTGGCACCCATCCGAAACCCCAGCCCTGGAGAGGGAAAGCAGGATCGTGAGTTTAAAGCAAGTGGGCATACAGTGAGACCTTACAAACCAGAAAAGGCAGGTAACAAGGAGAACCCTAAGAGAGATAGACATGGACGTCCCTGGTAACAGGAAGTAGACAAGATCTCCTGAGAAGATTGGGAGTGTGGTGGAAGTCGAGGGAAGGGAAGGAGGAGAACATGAGGGAACAGGACGGTTGAGATGGGGGAAGACAGAGACAGAGAGCAAGGAAAGAGATATTTTGATCAAGGGAGCTATTATAGGGCTAGCATCAAACCTGGGAAATTCCCAGGAATCCACAAGAATGGCACCAGCTAAGACCCTAAGCAACAGTGGAGAAGGTGCCTGAACTGGCCTTCCTGTGCAATCAGCTTGATGATTACCTTAATTGTCATCAGAGAACCTTCATCCAGCAACTGATGGAAGCAGATACAGAGACCCACAGAAAAGCACTGGGCTGAGCCCCCAGAGTCCAGTTGAAGAGAAGGGGGAGCAATAATATGAGCAAAGGGGTCAAGACCATGATGTGGATACCCACTGAAACGTCTGATCCTAGGTAGTGGGAGCTCACTGACTGGACTGACAGCAGGGGATCCTACCAAGGCCCAAACTAGGTCCTCTGAATGTGAGTGACAGTTGTGTGGCTTGGACAGTCTGTGGGACCACTGGCAATAGGACCAGGATTTATCCCTAGTGCTTGAACTGGCTTTTTGGAGCCTATTCTCTTTAGGGAGATACCTTGCTCTGCCTAAATATAGGGGAAGGTCCTTGGTCCTGCCTCAAAGTGATGTGTCAGACTTTGTTGACTTCCCAAGGGAAGACTTACCCTCTCTGAGAAGTGGATGGGATGGGGAAAGATGGAGGGGCAGGAGGAGGAGAGGGAGTGGGAACTGGGATAAATACACAAAATGAGAAAAGATCGCTTAAAAAATAAATTAGTAATTTTTTAAAAGACATCTCTGCAGCCCCCAATTTTTTATCAGTAAGCCAGAGAAGCCCCTTATCTAAGATTAATAAATCATGCTATTTGGACCTTACTGGACATACCAGATGTTGTTGTATTTCTTTGCTGACTGAGGGAAAAATAAACTCCTCTGGCTAATTTCAAGCCAGGGGTTGTTTCTGCTCCTGTCTACAGATATTTGCCTGACATTTCTGATTGCCTTTAGTTACTTTTCACGCATGCGCAGGTCAGCGCTCACCTTCCAGTCCACAGTACCACCCCTATCTGAAGCTCTGTGTTTCCGCTCTTCTCTAATTTCTGGTACTCCTTTTTAAAACCCCAGTTTCCTCTAGCTCGGGTCGCTTTGCCTTCTATTTCATGAACCTGCGAGGCTCAGCCCTTGCGCCAGCCTTACAAGCCATTCATGAAGGCTCATGGGGACCTCGGAAAGCCCACTTGGCTGATTTCTCTCCTAAGAATCGTGTCCTAACTGCCTTGCGCTCGGTGTCTGAACGATGCTACTTCACATATTTTCCAAGTGTATTTTACATGTTTAGAACCAGAGGGCAGGCCATGCTCTGGTGTGCGCTTGTGCAGGAGCAACAGCTACAGAATCAAGTCACCTCCCTGCTGCTCTCTCCTCACTAACACAGCAAACACCTCAGAAGCACGGGACAGGCACAATGCTAGTGTGGACCATTCAAAGAACCCAATGACGTCGCTTAATTCAAGAGTACAGTCAATGTTTCAAGAAACTTCCATATAATATTAGCTAAAACCTTACAGGCCTTAATCATGAGTGTCAGTCTGTGGTAACTGATCCTCTGGGATGATGAATATAATAGTTGCTCTTCACTGGAAAACGGTCATTTAACAGAAAGTGTTCTCTTTCTTCCTTAAGAAACATGCTTTGTGCCTCCAAATAGTTCGGATTGAAGCAAATATTCTAGATAAACATGGAAGGGTATAAGCTAGCGTATAAGTTTTTAAATGTGTGAGCACATTTCAGACATTGACTTGTATTAAATTCACTGATGTGCCTTTGATTAAAAATAAAGCAGAGGAGAAGGAGGAAGAGGAAGAGGAGAGCACAGACAACAAGTGTATACAAACGAAAGGCTACGGAAGGACACAGTCATGAGTCAGACAGCTCTTCAAGCCAAGGAAACAGGCCCCTGAAGAAGCTAATTTGCCCTTTCATTTGTCTCTAGGTTTGTGACTAAAGTAATTTCTGCACTAATGTTTTATTGTATTTGTGTGTGCGTGCTTGCGTGTGTGTGTGTGCCTGCTTGCGTGTGTGTGTGTGTGTGTGTGTGTGTGTGTGTGTGTGTGTGTGTG
>NC_022009.1:62092208-62100521 GCF_000317375.1 Microtus ochrogaster | reverse complement strand
GTGTGTGTGTGTGTGTGTGTGTGTGTGTGTGTGTGTGTGTGTGTGTGTGCGCGCCTGCCCATGAATCCAGAAGAGGGTGTCTGATTCTCAGAAACTGGAGTTATGGAGTTACAGATAGTTCTGGTCTGCTTGATACAGATGCTCAATTGGGCTTGGATTCTCTGCAAGAGCAATATGTGCTCTTAACTACTGGGCTATCACTCTGGCCCCACAAAATAATTTTTTGTTGTTTAATCCATGTAGCCTGTGATTTTTTTTTATAGTAGCCTTAAACTAGTTTACAAATCTAAAGAATTCGCTGGAGAAGAATAATTCCATGAAGTGATGGCCACTGTGGTTGTTCTTTCTGTATCTGTAATGCATTGAAATAGTGTTTTCACAAGCAAGCTTCTTAAGACTTGCATATGAATTCAGACCACAGACTAAAGAATGAAGAGACTTGGTGTTGAAAGGCACTGGAACCAAAGGCAGAAGCCTTGTGTCTCCTCTGCCACCATCTGATAGCCTTGAGCCAGAAATCTTACAGGATGGAGAGAGGGGGGGGGGTAAAAAGATGAGGGAGAGGGAGACCCTGTCTTTTAGGGACTCCTAGTCTAGATCCCAGAGACAGAGGCAGGTGAGGTGACGCATAGCAAAGCCAAATGCACCTTTGCATTAGGCACAGGAATAGCGGGGAGGTCATATTAATTCAGACACCTCTGAAAGAAACCATCAGTAACTTGAGATCCCCGCCCCAGGAACTCTGAACACCCCTCTCCCACTGCTGAAAAGGAATTGAGTGCCTAGGAACAGCCAGAATGGAAACTCCAAGCGTTCAATCAGACTGCAATGTGTAAGCCTTTTTGTTTTGTTTGAAGACAGAGTTTCACTATGAAGCCCTGGCTGTTCTAGAACTCACTTCGTAGACCAAGCTGGCCTCAAACTCATGGAGATCTGCCTGCCTCTGCTCCTGAGTGCTGGGATTAAAGACATGCACCACTACACAGAGCAGTATATACGTTGTTCCTGTTCTTCCAGCTCCAAGATCCTAAACTCCTGGACAATTCAGTCAAGCTTTCTATCAGCTACTTTGTCCATTATTAGTCTGTCTTTCTTAGAGTAGTGCAAAGGAGATTGATTTTTTCTATTAAAATAAGTTTACAGTTGAAAATGATAAGCCATGCTGATTTGAATTTGGTCTTAGCAAAGAACACAACTTTTATAAGACCTGTCATTTGGGGGAAAGGTGTTTATCTTGTTCTTCATCACAAGTCCAGAGCCAACAGACTGGCTGGCACTCAGAACACGCTCAACAAACATTTGCTGTTTGAATGTTGCAAGGATGATGGGTGAGTGACATGTTTCCTATCAGACAAAACATCAGATTTATGGGGAGAGAATATCTTGAAATTCAGCTCTAGACAAACCTGAAACCATACAACTCTAGCAGCAGGGTGCAGTCGCAGGCTTAATGGAACTGAAAGATTTGAATCCTGAGTCCTTCCATGCTTAATAGGTGGTACCTTACAGTGTGTGTGTCACTGATGGGTCAGGGTTTGTGTGCCATTGCTGGTCTAAACGAGGCCAGTGACACCAAACTGCGGAACATTTGCAGATTGTTGTGCAGATCAAATAAGAACTATGCATTCTAGTTCTAACAGCCAAGTTATGGAACCAGCATAGGTGTACTAATTCAAAGCAATTGGTAAAAAATACATGTATATATACTACATATATATATATATATACATATTACATATATGTGCATTGGAATTTTTTCAGTCGTTGAGAAAAGTTGATGTGACTAGAAATAATTTTGTTAAGCAAATTAAGTCAGTCTGAAAAAGACAAATGTTACATGTTTTCCTCTCAATTTTGGGTCCTAGATTTTATATAGACTCATAAAATAATGTATGTGTGCATGTATATACATACATACATGTATGTATGCATGTGTGTATTGTGCATGTATGTACCTACATATGTATATATGTGTGCATATGTATGTATGTATGTACGTATGTATGATATGAAAGCAGAAGAGATTTTGCCTAGGTAGACAAAGGGGACTTGTGGGGGAGTAAGAGGAGTGGGTACCGGAGAATATGTTCAATGTATAATTTGTATTTGTATAAAAAGACCCTCATGTAAGGGGATACCATGTACAATGAGTATATATAATGAAAAATTAATTCTGTATGAATGCATGGACATACACAAAGTTTTTAAATATAGTATCTTTAAAAACAAAACACACAACACACACACACACACACACACACACACACACATGATCATGCTAGGAATTCTGGGAACCAAAGTAGCCAGGGGCTGTCCCTAATTTGAAAAGCGTGCACACTCTCTCTTAGACTTGTGTTTGGAGAGTTGAGATTGGCACCAATTAGGAAAGAACAGAGTGAACTTCAGTCAAAGCTGAGAAAGCCGTGAGTTTAGAGCTCTGAGCGCGGAAGGCAGCTGATGCTCTACCATCTCCATTCACAACACTGGCCAAAAGTCATTTGTTTTTCAATAAATCCTCATTTCCAATATTCTGGGTGCCTCTGGCAAGAAATGTTCTATAGCTATAAAGTGTGAGCCTTCATCAGAGCCATTTTAAGACTTCTGCCTGTCCTAGCCACTTAATTTGGAAGCTATACTCTGTGTTATATCAAAAATTAAAATGTCCACATCCCCATATTTAATAATATTCAAACATAACTCTGGATGAATTAAATTGCACTTGACTGGCTGATAGAGCACTGGATTGGTAAATACTGCTTTCATTTATATTTCAAAGCCTGTAATTTTTTTTCAAGAATCACATAAATATTTACTAAAGGCCTCAAATAGAACAGGAGCTCCTGGCTGGACCTGTAACAGGAACAGATAAAAGCAACCTTGTCTATCATGATGATCTAATTAGCTCCTTTGCATAATTAGTCTGGATTCTGAATATGGAACACAAAGGCCTTCCTGCCCTGCTTCCTAGTCATCTCTGTGCAGGAGGCTCTTTCCCCACCTGCTCTGTTGGCCTACGACTGGTCATTTGTTACCTGCTAGTTCCAATTGATTTCCTTTGCCTTCGCCTCCTTGAGCCAGGAGTGCAAAGAACAGACTGTGCGATTTACGCCAGCCATCTCGCACCAATCATTAGATAACAAGACCCTTTACTGAAAGCATTTAGAGTAAAACAATACTTTAAGTTTACCTTTGCTTCCATTTCCTTCTTTATTACACCGGGTTCAAAGGCAGGCCAAACACGGTATCCCAAGGCCTATTTAGACACCCAAGCGAAGAATGGCCAGCCATTCTGGGTAAATCCCTTGGCTCCAGTAGAATTTTATACATTCTCAAGTACCAGTTTCCAATAACATTTTGGGGGCTCAATTTTTCCCTTGTCTGTTGCAGCCACTGTCTTCACGTATAAAGGGAAATGAGTCATGTTAAATTAGGCTCAAGTGAATGGCCTATAAAGACAAACCTAGCCCATCCTGTTCTGCTAGGAAAAAGATTTGTCCTCTGAAAGAAGTGGAGCTGGCCCATGTCAAGGGTTTCCAGCAGAGCGAGACAAGCCCGACGTCCTTAAGCAGGACAGTCTGAATCTATGGCCTTTTTTTCAATAGGACAGGTCAGGGCTGGGGGGTAGGAGGGCTTGTCAGCCTTGAAAACTCAGGTTTATGGCAGAGAGGCCAGCAACTTCCTGTGGTTCCTAAGAGAGGGCAAGATCCTGCACAAAAGTCCTGCCAGCTATAAAATTGGACACGACTATCAGCTTCCTGTGTAGAATATTGCCAGTGTCTTCCAGAATTATCAAGCTCCAACATCCTCACAGAAGATGCAAACACCCATCTAACCCTTGTCAGTCAAACAGTACTAAATAAAAAACATTCTTTCTCATTTCAAAATTAGAGCTCAGGTTGACTCTACACATTTGTAACACTCAAATTTCATGATTGACTCACTGGAGGACACTCAAAATTTCACCGGCTAATTTTGGTATTTGTCCAGGTAAATACTACTAGATACATAGGCCAGGAACACACATGTTTGGAGATTTTTCTCTTATTATCCTTGTTAGGGCGCTCTGGTCTCACACACTCACATGGCTATAAGGGTTATAGAGACCTCATAACTGCCCTGAAGGGACAAGGCAACACACACTGGAGAAGGGAGGGAAGAGAGAGGCCAGGTTCCCTGGGAAGGGAGCCCCTGTAATTCAGCGCTGCCAGATGAAAAATTCAGACGATCTGGTACCTTGAGAATGAAGTCAACAGTTTTGATCTTGAGATAAGGCTTTCTGATTGCATTTTTGTGCCTTATCTTCATCTAACCTATGTTTGCGAACTGAACGTAGATTAAGGTTCAGGTAGGAGGTATTCTGAATCGTGCTATAGAGGACGTTTGCTTCCGTCACTTCCGTATAAAGAAAGGTGACCATGGCACTGATGTCTTTCCTCTGTTGGTTCCCTTGGCTTTAGCGGATGTCAACGAACTGCTTCATAATATTCATCAACAAAGCAATATAAGTGAGGGGAGAAGTTTAGGGAGCAGTAGAGCTAACACCAAAGCCGTACATCCCTACTAAAGGTCACAGAAAGTCTTACATCACGGAACTTTACAGGGATAAACCATTTGAGGCTAGGGGTTTATTTTGTCCATTTTCTCCTTACCATTGAGTCTAAAAATGTGTGCACAGTAAGGTGACCCTCATATCAAAGACTACAAACAGCGACTGGAGATATGCAACACCTTTTTAAAGAAACACACACGGGCTCACCCGCACAGCTGAGGGGGGAAAGGTTAAGGGCTGTATTGAATTGTTCTACTCTGTGCCAAGATCCCGCTCCAGCTGCAGCTAAATAGTGGTTCTCAGGATTAATTACATAAAACCCGTGTAAATTCTAACTGTTTACTATGTGATTAGAACTTCTCTGGACAAAAAAAAAAAAAAAAAAAAGGAAAAAAAAAAGCTCATATTTGATTTCCTTGCTGTCTGCACTTGCCCAAACCCTTTTCCCACTGCTGTGTACTGAAGCTGTGTAAACTCAGTCTTTCTCCTAGAGAATTAAGAATAAGATATAAAAGTTTATAGAAATAGTGAAACCCAACTACAGAAACTTCAGTTTATGTGACAACGAAAAATAGCCTATGGATTCCAACCAATGTCGTCATGTTGCGATTTCCCCCGGAAACATAGAGAGTTCTTAACTTTTGCATATGGCTCATCTCAAGGGCTTATTAAAAATGCAAATGTTTCAGCCCTGGCTCTGTGGGTTTACTGTGGTTTTGGGGCACGAGAGACCTCTCAAGAGATTAAAATGCAGGAATCCAAGGACTATCCCAGGAGAAGAATCAGTCTAGAGCTTTGGGGGTGGGGTCTACTAACCACACAGACGGAGGGAAACAGAGGCATTCGGTGTTAATACCATGGTTGATAGGAGCCTCTTCAATTGTAATCAGTCTCATCTCTGCTTTCAAAACTCACAGATCCCTATAATAGTTTCAAGTTGCAGCTTATTTAGATATCATGTATTCTTTAATAAATAATATTTAATTTAATTCAGTTAATTGTAAAATGATACAATAAGTTCTCACAGGGTCACATTCTTAGACAAAAAAAGTTATAAGCAACTAATGACTGAGAGAAAGAAAATTAGCCCTCCAAAAGATGAGCTCTCTTATTGGCTGTCCAGTGCGGAGCGGTAAGAGCCTTGAGACAGAAACATATAAGCATGTAAAAATGGACTAAGTAGGTTGTATTTATAAATATTTTTGTACACATACATACATACACTGTGTGTGTGTGTGTGTGTGTGTGTGTGTGTGTGTGTGTGTGTGTGTGTGTAAAACAATACTAATCAGAGGAAAGAGATTATCAACTTGGGGGAATGAGAAGAGTTGGAGAAAGGGATGATCTGGAGGAAAAAGAAAGGGAGAAATTAGTGTAATTCTATCTTAATCAAAAATATATTTAAAAATACATTCAGTCAATATATTTTGGTGTGTTCATTTGAACATACTATACAAAATATGAACACTGTAGAAGCAAGGAGATATAAGTGTATAATTCAGGTTTTCTTTTCTCTTTCTTTTTTTTTTTTTTGTGTGTGTCCTTGGCATTGATGGAGAACAAATTAGCTACTGTCCTTGGGTGCCTACCAGAAACAATAGTAACAAGTGGAGCTTTCTTCCCCTTAGTAATATGTTCCTTTGTAGATAAGGACTGTGGCGAGGTAAAGCAATGTGTTTTAAAAGTTTGCTGTTTTCTTGTTCTAAGATATGAATGATAAAGAAGGAGTGAGAGCTAGTTCAGAAACATCTACTCCATGGGGACCGTGGACTTGGTCATTAGAAGAAAGAAGTATGGACTATCAGAATAAAAGGCAGTGCTCGTTTCGGCAGCACATATACAGAATAAAAGACAACAGACTTAGCTCTGCTACCGCACACATGCAAACACAGCTACGGAGCCCTGAACACACACTGCCTTGCACAACGAGCCAGGGGTTCAGGTAGGTGTGCCATGGGTACAACTTAACAGCATGGGCACATTTTTAAGAGAGACAATGTTTTCATTTTTAAAGAATTCAGTAAATACAACAATGGAGTTAACAAATGTGTTTTCCTTGCTCTCAAAACTGTTCAAACCACTTATTAATCTCGAGTCTGTTTCATCAGGCTTTTATGATGTGTTACCAGGAGTTTTTCAAATTTAAACTTCATTACATCACTTTATAGTTATAGACCCTGCCCATTATAATTCTTGGTCTTAACTAGGCCATGAAGGGAAGAATGTGTTCATTAGGGCAAGTAGAAGGCTAGAAGCCTGTAGTTTAAGATAGTTTAAAAAAAAACAGTAAGAGGCCAGCATTCACAATTTTAAATAGACACAAGAATGCAAAAGAAATTAATTTGGAAATAGTGTGCTGAATTTTCGTGCTGAAATTAAACCCTGATTGCCCCATGGCCTCTGGGAAGGTAGAGACACGTAGCATCGGTGTCTCTGGTTTTTCCATATCAAGAAAGGATGCGTGAGAGGCCCTAACAGTGAGAACTTATTTGTGTTTGGCTCGCTTTTGCCTCTGCTTCCTTAACTAGCTCCTGGGTAGAATTCATTAATTTTTATTAACAGGGAAAACATTTGTCCCCGTGACAATATTTGCATTGCCTGAATGATTTTCACCTCTGCCACAAGGTGTACTCCCGGCTCATATATCACCCGATCACTTGGAGAGCAGAAAGACCCTCAGTCATTAGTGAGTGAATTAAAGATGATCTTAAGAGCTATTAATCACAGTGACAAAAGCCTTAATGTTTCTGTGACCCTAGTGGAGCCTGGGGACTCAAAGGGAAGCAGAGGGAGAGAAAATGGAAACATATGTTTTCTCCAAAATAACCTACCTTAGGAGAACTGTCAAAGGGAGAATCACATCAAACTAAGAAATTCTGCCAGCAACTGGCCTCCGGATTACGTGTCTATTTATCTTCTGGCAAAGCCATGCTTTCCTTTAAAACACCTATTTTCTTCCTGGGACAATTAGAAAGCCCAAGCCCTGTGGTCTTTTGTATCTTTAATTCCTTAATTCGGAGTTTATTCTGGAGGTCCTGTGCTTCTGGTAAACTGTATTTAATTAAAACAAAACGAAACAAAAACCTCAACACAAATTGCATTCATTGGGCCAGGCACATAAATCAGGATAGAAACAAGCAGACAATGGCAGTGAAGGCCCAGTTATGAACATTAATTCACGCAGATACAATACTCCAGTAACACAGCAAAGCGGGAACGTTATTAAGCACTACAGCAGGTTACCACACTTAATCAATCTTCAATGTATCTAGCTATATTCGTCTCGATGTTTACATGCGTATAAAGGTACAAGCCCCAGTGTTAATAACAGAGGCATTTGCTGGAATTTCAATTATCTTTTGCAATATGTTGACATAAGGAGCAGACTAGCACCGGCTAACTCAGAACATGGTGAGAAACCCCGTGTCCTTCTTGGTATGCGTGCCTTTGTTTCTGCAGCCCAGGGACAAATACGGCCTTGTGTTCATAGTTTTCGATTGGTTCTGCTCTTATGATTAAAAAACCAAAACCAGCACATTTTGACTAAATAGTGTTTCTACACGTCAGGTTCTTTGATGTGGTTAGGATAAGTCAAAAGCATAGGTGAAATTGTAGTTTTCTCTTTTGATATTGATAGCACGTCACCTACCATATGTGGAAAAAAAATCTCTTTTCCAAACACTTGCAGTATCTACTGCAGTGACTAGCCCACAACTGAGATACAGTAATTATGTGTTGAACTGGCCAAGGTGAAAAAAAAAAAA
>NC_022009.1:62059995-62092108 GCF_000317375.1 Microtus ochrogaster | reverse complement strand
AGCTCAAACTAATTCAACTAAAAAACTTAGACTGGAAGGACATAACAAAAGTTTTGATTACTCGTTTTAAAATATTTATAAGAATAATTGCCTTCCTGTAGCCACCGAGAAGATAAAAGAAAAACATTTTATCATTATTTTGCTCTAATAAAAAAATTCTAATTACTTGAAAATCCCACAGTGGTCTAGGGATACAGTTTAGCATAAGAAAGAAGCATTTTACCTGGTACATGTGAGGGCTCAGTCCCCAGTTACACACACATGCACATGCACACACACACACACAGTGAGTTTGGTGAGTGAAATAAAATCTTAAGAACATCTTACAGATTTTTTTCTACCATTTCTATCATTTGCACAGCTGTGTGAGTCCCGTGTCATTACTTCCCCACCTCTCAGAAGAGGGAACCCAAGTCCCAGCTGTGACAGAATGTTCACCGCCACCTCCGATATAATGAAGGCATTTCAGTTGCCATGAAGCTACACAATATCTCACATGCGTTCAAATCCAAGAGCCACACCAGCTATCCAGAGTCAATCTATAAAACTGGGACTCCAAGCAAGCCTCGTGTCCTTCCATGAAGATGTACTTCCAAAGGTCATGATCATTGTAGTTAGTCATAGGCTGAGAAAAGTCTACAGAACACACCTCAGATCCCTGAATAGAGAATCAGGATCAGTCAACAAAACACGTGTGGAAGGATCTTCTACGGCAACTGCACAGACTTAAGTCACAGTTCCATCCCTTTAACAGAACTGAGCTTTCTGAATATTCTTCCTGGGGACAAAACTGTTTCTATAAACTTCTCCCTCTGCCTGCAGCTCCCAGTAAATAACAACAAAGGTACTCACAAGTTCACGGAAAACGCAACACTGATTTACACAGAAATCTGCTCTCATTTGATATTCTGCCTTCTCAGCCACTAATGGGGATCCCTTATAATTTCAGAATAAAGTTCAACACTCAGGATATTGGAACTCCCCCACACACAACAACTGAAAGGATTATTGCTGAAGGATTAGGAAGGCCTGTTAGGTCTTTTGCAGAGCTGAGAAAGAGAGAGATGTGATACACAGAGGCAAGGAATGCATAAGCATGCGTGGTCTTGAGATGCCTTTATAGATGCTCGCCCATCGACGGATCCAGGAATGTAAGACACCTCTACAGATGCTCACCCATCCACTGGATCCAGGAAGGTAAGATGCCTCTATAGATGCTCACCCATCCACTGGATCCAGGGAGGTAAGATGCCTGTATAGATGCTCGCCTATCCACTGGATCCAGGGAGATAAGCAGTGAGCTGACTCCTGGCTTTTGGAGGTCGATGCCATGAGCCAGGCACTAGTTTTAGCTTATTGTTGACATGAAGTCATTTCACTTTCACAATACTGCATTATCCTCAATTTTCAGATAGGAAAGCTAATCTAGAGATGTTGGGTGAATTAATATGAGGTAGAGAATTCATGACTCAGACCAGTGGATTAGTTCTAGAAACCACATGCTTAACCCCAAAACTATATATCTTCTCATATCTCAACTATATACATCATGACACTAATCCAATAACAGGATAATTAAAATGGTGTTTTGTTGCTTTGGTTTTTTAGAGATGCATTTCCTTATGCTAAATAGCAAGTATTGAAGTTCTTAAGTGAAAAAAAAAATGGTATACAGATATTTTAAATTTTACTAGCTGGTGCTGAGAGAATTCAGGGGCAAATAGTTTATTTCAAAGATGGTACCAGGAAGTATGGATGAAAATGGAAGGGAGCAAGATCGAAGGTCTAGAAGTCATAAGAAAGGGTGTGCCATTTATCATGGTGCCACAGGGGAGCTCTGGGAAGCAGTGCCCAGCACAGCTAAGGAGGAGTGAAGGGCTTGCTACCATTCCCGTCAGCCCACTATTCATGGAGAGCTGATCCTGGGGTCATAATTCTTCCACTTCTGCCCTGCCCCATGCTCAGGCCCTGTGAGCTCAGGAAAAGCACTGTAAGTCACACTGACACCCAGAAACAGCAAGGGGGTGTGGATGGGACACCAGCACTCCCTCAAGGCTGCCCTGCCCCATGCTCAGGCCCTGTGAGCTCAGGAAAAGCACTGTAAGTCACACTGACACCCAGAAACAGCAAGGGGGTGTGGATGGGACACCAGCACTCCCTCAAGGCTGGCCACAAGCGGCAGATGAGGAAATGTCTCAGGTATTATTATCTGGGTTTCTTGTTCCAACGTGCAAAAGTCCTTAATTAAAAACTGCATGTGCTTGCAAAGAAAACAATTTTTATTAATCCCCTCTTCATATTATTTTCCAATTCAATTTTTAAGTCAAAATGTATTGCGATGGTGAATCTAGGTTGGGTGCTGGGAGCAGAGATTAAAACATAAATTAAGAATATCTCAAACAAAACATATAAATTACTAGCCATCAAAGCAAAGCCTGATAAAATACATTGCATTAAAAATAAGACTGTCTGTTCATTTAAAGATAACACAAGGGAAGGAAAGAAAAGAGAAGCTACATACCCAAAATGTACAGTAGGAAAAAATAGCAATTAACTAAGAATTAGTATCCAAAATATAAAAAGAACCTCTAAAATAAATAAGACTAAAGAAAAGAAAGACATGAAAACAGTCATAGACAGAAAGAGGATTTCACCAGCTCGGAAATACCCAAGTAACAGGAAGTCCAGGCCCTTCGGTAGGGAGGGAACCCTAGTGAAAGCTTGCTATGGTATGACAGTGTCCCCTAACAGCCACACATTGAAGGCTCAGGCCCGTGTACACCAGCTGGGTAAGGATTGGATCTGTTGGCTGTGGGGAGGTCCTTAGGTTATTGAGCAGAGCCCCCAGGGGCATACAGAACATTCTTACAACGGTATTCTCTCTCTCTCTCTCTCTCTCTCTCTCTCTCTCTCTCTCTCTCTCTCTCTCTCTCCTCACAATATAGCCCCCTCCTCTGACAGATACCTCCACCTCTGCCATCTGATATCCTCATCAGAGGCCAAACAAGCTGTGGGGGCAACTGATCTTAGATTTGACCTCCAAACTATGGGTTAAATAAGCCTTTCCTTGTACCAAGTTGATATGCTTGGGTATTTAACTGTAGTGACTTGGAGCTGACTAATGCGAAGGTCTAATGAGATGGTGACTTGTGCCTCATAAGACTGCAGAGAGAAGGGATGCAAGCCTGTGAGACCCACGGGAGTTCATGCACACGGCTGATGTACACAGGGATTGACAGTTGCTCAGCATTCTCTCCTAGAACCTTGTGCTCTATCCCCAGCACAGCAATTCTATCCTGAACACATACTTCAGAGAAACTTACACATCCATTTTCAAAGACATGGTTGAGTCCGTCCTCAACATTTCTTATATGAATACCTGCGAACCCTCGGGCCCGTTCACAACAGGATGAGTAGGCAAACAGGTGTGCTCACAGAATGGAACACTACAGAGCAGTGAGAATGGATAAGGTGTAATTCAACGATAATGTTGCATGAAGACACGCAAGATCCAGGAGAATCTTAATTCTTAAAGTAGACAACGTTATTATTTAAAAATCATTATGTTGACAGTTACTCCTTTTTTGTAAAGTAGTGAAATAATAAAAATAAAATTTTTCTGGAGAGGTTCCTTTAGAGGAATGAGACAAGAAAAAATGCAGATGGAAGAGGATCATAATTGGCTTATATTCCATTTCTCAGTTCAGGTAGTGAGTTCATTGGTGGCATATGTGTTAAACATCAGATACATTCCTTTCGATGGATCAGGAATTATGTAATAAAAGAATAACCATTTTCAAATTATCCTAGGCCCTACATAGCTCATGCCCTGCTGCAAAGTCATCTCAAAGGATGACTGCTGTAATAATCAGGTAAGTCAAGAAAGAAGAAGTGTGGTCCCAGGTAGGTGCCAAGAAAGGTTTCGGTCCTGATGCCTTAAGAGAGAGAGCGTGATTGGTCAATGAAGGCTTGTGATGAACTCATTCCAGCTGGAGAACCCCGGGACGAAGTGTCGCCGGGAGAATGAAGCTCATACCACACTCCAAAACACTTCCTGGTGAGCACATTGATTATGTTTGGAGTATTTTGTCACTGTTCAATTCTCATATTTGTAAAGGGACCTGCTGGGACTGATCACAGTTTAGGGGAGAAGCCATGTACCCTCGGTAGCTTCCGTTGGGAACTTCCCTCTACAGAGTGGTCCCAAGGAACATTAGAGAAGCAATGAGACACCATACGCCTCCCCTCTCAGCTACACAGCTCACTGTAGACTTAAGGTTCAGGGAGTCATTTCTGCGCATGTACAAAAGTTCGTGCTGGTGGTCTAGTGGGACCAAACGCCATGACCACAGAGAAAGTTTCATCCTATTAAAGGGACGGAGGCCAGTCATCCTCTTACGGTGGAGCTGCTATGCCCTGGGTGTTCAGTTGATTTCCAGTAGCCTAGAAGGCTGGAAGTTATTCTGGAAAGGGAACAAGAAAGACCAGGAGAGCCACGAGGGGCCAAGCAGCCATGTGTTCAGCTACGTCCCAGCCAGCTGCTGGACAACCTGGCCTAGCAGCAAGCTAGCTCTCCAGGAGAGGCACACCTTAAGCAGAGCCTTCCTCTCTGATGGGCTGCCACCTGACCGGAAGACTCACACAGTGAAGAACTCTACCCCAGAATAAACACTTTGGTATCTGTGGTGAGTATTTTAGTTCATTCTCATTTAAAGCACTCTGAACCAAGGCAAGCCGGCTCTGCGTACCCTGACCTACTGATAAGAGAGATAAGAAAGACTGCCTCTGTCACCAAACCCAAGAGCTCTGCCTTAAGCACACTGAAAGACCCATGGGAGACACAGAATGATCTTCACTGTGCTGAGATTACAGGCATGCACTACTGCAGCCACTGGGGCCAGAAAACGAACCCAGGATTTCACACGCTAAGCAAGCACACTCTCAACTGGACTGCATGCCTAATCCCCAATAATCTCTCCCAAGCCAATAGAGGGAGTTTCATATTGAGGGATCTTACCTGAGAGGATTATAGAGGCAGTGGTGGCTGAGGCTGGGCAAAAGAGAACGAAGTGCAAAGAGTAGAAACATAGGCAAGAAGCGCTAATCCTAGAAATGAATGTGTAATTCATCTGGGAGAGACTAGATAATGGTATGCAGCTGGGGGCAGCTGGGGGAATCTACACATCAAGATCACGGCGGGGGGGGGATGATTGCTGCCTCCCCTGCTGCCCCCACTGCCCCCTCAGTCCCTGCTGTCCACCCACACACAAGCTCCCCGCTGAGAACTTCTCTGACCTCAAGACTCAGGTATTTGAGATAAGCAAACCACACCTGTGCTTGTCCTTTGCCACCACCCAGTCTACTTCAAATTCTCTGACCCCTTCAGAAGCAAAATCTTCATCTTATCTTCTTCATTTCAAACCCTGTAAAACTCAGTCCTCAGGAAGACAGTGTGAGGTCTTTGTCCCACGGGCCATCTCTCAGCCTGTCCTTCCTTTCCCAGTTCCAACATACACAGCCCTGAATGTGTATGCATTTTTGATTGTCTCCTTATACAACACCTTTAGGAAGTCCTTACTCTGTTGATTTCCAGACTAAAACACGGAATAGATTATGTAGCCGTCCTCAAGAAAGCTACCATTGGAATCAATGCATAGGTAACTCCTGTCTGCTTCTTATTCCACACAACACAGCACGTGGGTACTCTGGAGGCAGTAGAAAAAGTATCACAATCTGGAAAGCTGAGAAGGCTCCACATGCAGGCGAAAATCTGATAAATCTGAAAGACCCTCTAAGCAGGATTTGGTCAGACGAAGAAAGCTGAACGGGAAGTAGACTCTGGGCAAAGGGAAAACTTGTCTGTGTCTCATCCTGAAGGACCGGAGGCGAACTCCGCATAGTGAAGGACAGCGGAAGGAAGACACAAAGTTGAAGTGGTGTGTCTGAGGCATGAAAGAAGCTGGTGTTAAATGGCTGGGCAGCCAGGAGTCTTGATGTGATTGGATCGTTCATTTGAAAATGAAGAAGTACTCTGGACGAGAGTTATGGAAGAGAAGAACTCAGGAGATGTTGCAATAATAACAGTGATCAATGATAAGATGATTCTTAGGTCATCCTCAGATCCTGACCCCCAGCACACACGTAGCAAGTGCTTTTATTTGACTAGATTAGCATCCTAGTGCCTTGATCTAATATACCTAGCAAAGGGGCTTGGTACTCTAGTGCTTAAAATGCCACCATTGCTATGAGCATTTGAGAATGCTTCTGAAGCACCTACCACGGTGAAGGTCAAACTTTGTGTTACTAAACCGTATATCATATGCTAAGTATCTCCCACACACTATCTCATTTAATCCACCATTACAGCCGCCCTTCCGGATAGTATTTTACATGAGGAAAATGACGCTCTGAGTAATTCATGTGGAAATTCATCCAGCTAGATGGCATGCCGGAATGCGAATCTGATGTTTATTTAACATGAGAGCTGTCCACAAATTCTGGGCAGAATGGGAACAGAAGTCACTGCAAAAGCCACATGGTCCTTGATCAAATGTCTCTTAGAGTAAGGTTTGCAGGGATGAGGCAAGAGTGTAGAGGAGCGATCTCTGGCCTGAAGAGAGAGGCTGGGATCCTCATTCCCTTTTTAACTACATATGGCAGACAACCACAATGAGTCAGATACTGTCATAACATATTGCATAATTCCAACTAGGCGCACACAGCTCAGCCACTCCTGCTCATTCCCCACTCCGCCATAAATCAAAAAGATCAACTGCTCGGTGGGTTGTGGAGGGTGAAAACTCATTCAGCTCTTAAATACCATCAAATATTGAAGAGTATTATAAGGAGGTTAACACCACTTTCCATAATACATTTGCCTCCAAGTACGCTGGACCCGGGCTTCAGCAACCTACATACTGATACATCGCTGCCCTGGATTCCACTTGCATTCAGATCATTAAAGTACCCCTCAACCAATCTAGCAGGAAGAGTGTCCATCAACAACCAGACAGAGCATCATGAGCCTGTGTTCTTAAAGCAAAGGCTACCACGGCTCATTCAAGAATGGTCCTTCCTTTCCTTAAGGTGAGAGACGGAGCACAAATGGAGCATACCGTGGTAAATAGGAACTGTGCTCACTGGCAGTCATGCACTACAGCCATTAAGCCTTAAGGTCTTAAGGTACCAAGCAATGCATATGATAAATTTCTCAAAAACATCCCAGCCATAACATAGTTCTTGCTGATTGCTCATTTACCCATAATGCATGCTGTCATAGCAAAGCCTGACAAATGACAGGGAAAGCTCAGGTTATTTTTTACGCTGACTGCCAAGCCCCTCACCTCAGATTATTCATTTATTAGGGCAATCACTGAGGTCTGGGTACTTAATATTGTTTTCACCAAATATGAAAATGATCTACTTGCCTATTCTTTAGCTCCTCCTAGGGCAAGCCATTTATCATCAGCTCACGATAAATGACTGCTTCATTATAGCTGTAATTTATGAGGTGTTGGAAGTAAAGGGCCACGCCTAGAGACTTAAAGCTTTAATATGGATTAAAATAAGATAATCAATCAAGCTAATACAAATTTTCTCTCAGCATTATTTCTTGTTTTGAAATAGCTTCATAATTTGGGAGGGAGGGAGTCTTAAGCCACACTGTGTGGCTAATTATTGAACCACATGTGCACATGTCTGAGAGAGTATGTAAGTAAATATTGGGTGTGATACCTGCCTCAGAGAGTATGTGTACAAATGTCTATACCCAAGAGGGTATAGACAGGAGCAGTGTTTTCTCTCCAATTTTCTCATTTCTCTATAAAAATATTGCTACTGCTTTCCCCCTATTCTCTACAACAAAGAACTTACTCTGGGGAGAAAAGTTATGTCCCAATAACATTTCAACAATTTTGCTTTCTTTTATGTCTGAAGCAGGGTTTCACAGCTCATAATTTGGATGAGAGCAGCTTCTTGCTGTGTCTTGGGAATGAAGAATATTTCCCACTAAAACAGCATTATAGTCTCCATCTTTTTTCTGGTATGTATCTTGATTTTATAGTCATCAGGTGACTCCAGAACAAACACGTGGCCTAAATTGTGTATTATGCTCAAAACACTAACATAAAGCTATCTGACCACTTGAATAAAAAGCTTTGGGTTGGGCAGGATGTTCATAATTTCATGCTTTAAATACTTACCATCAGGAAGGAAAGTACCACAGTAATTAACAACTGACCTTTAGAAGCCCCAAACACTAAGGTGCTAAGCAAATCCAGTCTCCTAAAACTGTAGTCCTCCCAGGTGAGACAAATGGGCCCTGGTTGCTCCAGGCAAACCTTGAAAGATCCTTCCAGCAAGGCTGTCCACTGGAAACTGCTCAGCCTTGAAATTAGCATCTCGAGGAGAAAGTGCCCCCCACCAACACACACACAAGAGCAGCTTACATCTTCAGGACAAATCGGGAGGGGAAAATGACAGAAAAGGAGCCCATGGAGAGAAAGTTGGAATAGCCACGCTGTGCTCCCTTGAAAGCTTCGTTTACTCCTTTCAGAGAAAGCATGGCAGGCACAGACTCTGAGAAGGGCTGCCTTCCTTCCCTCTGGCCAGCTAGCCACCCCACTTGCTCACCCAGGTATTTTAGAGTTTCTCTAGAAAGAGGAAAAGGCCTGGAACAAGGCTCGGTGCTGGAAGTTGGGATCGTGTAACAGGCGTGTGTGTGTGTGTGTGTGTGTGTGTGTGTGTGTGTGTGTGTGTGTGTAGAAGAGGATTCTTCTCAAACTCACACTGAGAACTGACCGTGACAGGCAAACTGTGACCTGCAGTTTGGCACCTGAGATGCAAGATATTTCCGCTTACTCTGTTTTCCATTCCACAGTGTTTCCAGCAGCAAAAGCCTCTGGACCATTAGCACTCAAGTTAGGCAAGGTTCCATTCTAATCTAGATTTCTGTTAGGCAAAGAACATGCCAACTCCCAGATATCCTCCTCCACCTACATATAGCCCTTTATGTGGAGGAAATAACCTAGATCTATAGGGCTTCTCTCCTCTCTCTCTCTCTCTCTCTCTCTCTCTCTCTCTCTCTCTCTCTTCCTCTCTCCCTCCCTCCCATCCTCCCTCTCATTGACTTACTGAGTATAAAACCCCTGGGCTCCTAAAACTATTTTCTTCAGCAAGTCATCTCACCGAGGGAGAAAATGGAAGGCTATCCTGGGATACATAGGACACACACACACACACACACAAAACCAAAATAAACACATATGCAAAAATATTGAGTGACTGCTTCAAGTCTGTTTATTAATCTAACACCACACAGCTGTCCCTGGACAGAGTCCCTAGTCCCTCCTCATCCTGCTTCTGCAAAGTTACCAACAGTGCAGGAGAACATTCTAGGGCTCTGGGAGAAGACATCAGCATGCACTGTCACTGCCGGCTATTGTGGAATTTCTTTCTACATTAAATACAGTGAATGTGGAATATTTTTGAGACATTAGTTAAATGCATTGAAAAGTTTCAACTGTTGATATATTCCCACAGTAGATGTGGGAGAAAACTGACTTTTCAGTCTGGTTTGCTGCAGACATGGCTGTCTTACTATAAAACATGAAGCCCCATCACCACCTGAGGGTTTGAAGAATGGTCATGGAGGATTATTGTCCCCGATATCCACCATCTGCTTCTCTGCTAATATAATAAAACTTTGAAGTAACTCCTTCTAAGTCATCAATAATGCATATATATGTATTTTATATATATATAATATTGTATTATATATACACACATATCGTATATCTATATATATTGTTCAACAATAAAATCTTAGAGTAAACCAAACCTTCCAATAGTAGCACATCCGTGCCAGATGCTTTGGAGGCCACACATCACCAACATCCCTGTAAACTGTCAAAGCGACACTTCTCTCCTCAGAAGGCCAGTTTCTAAAGACAAAACTTTCACTGACCCAGGGAGCACAGACCTTCCCCTTCAGTGCAGAACAGAAATGGCCTACCCATATTTGAAAACTAGCATATGAAAAAAACATTGGCAAACGTGTTTCGTAGAACCACAATGAGTGCCGCGTTGTGGTTTCTCTTTGATCATGTCACCTCATGAGCAGTGTGATCCCAAATGTGTCGAACACATTTCTAATTTGCCCATCTGCCATGTAAAAGATCCGTTGTTAGATAAAAGGCAGGAAAATGTTTGAGTGTCTAGTCCCTGTGTCCTGGCAGCTCACAGTTTGTATCAAACAAAATTCAGTGTGGAGAGGTTTCTTCCCGGACCTACAATTGGCCACTGATCACACATTCTTTCCACAATTCCGGGAAATGAAAGAGTGATTTCATTCACCGAAGTCTAAACGGAACCCTTATTCCCACAACTTTATAAAAACTCGATGTGAGAACCAGCAAGATGGCTCAGTCAGCACCGACCCTGCCACCAAACCTGGTCACTTCAGTCGCATGCCCAGGACCCACAGAGAGGAAAGAAGAAAGATTCCTGAAAGTGGTCCTTTGCCCTCCACACACACCCCTGTTGCATGCAGGCCCCTCCACACATACACAAATACATACATACATACATACATACATACATACATACATACATACATACATACATAATGAAAACTATAACTAAACATAAGATTTGGAAGGAATATTTAAAAATAAAATTATTTTTAATAAGCCAGACAAGCAAAAGCCTAAGTGTATGTTAACCTGGTTCTCCTTCTCCTAATCACTTCTTACATAGTTATGCTACTCTAGTGAAGCTGGTTTTTCTATGGGATTTTTCTCAAATGCAAATACATACATTTCTTGACACAAGTGGAATGAGAAATAGTAACTGAGATTTAACTGCTAAGTTACCAATTAGCTTCTGAAAGCAATTGAAAGTCACGGCGAGCCCTCAATCCACAGAGGCGGCTAATTAATTAACATTAGATGTGATTAATAATGAGTCTCATTTAATAGCAACTATCTGCCTGCAATGGCTACATGACAGAACAAAAAAGCCTTCAGAGAGCAAGCAACTATATTTATCCTGATTGTATTTGGGATTTTAACATGTTTTGTGCAGGCTGACAAATGGCCTATTAATTATCTAATGTTGTCTGACAACAGCAGCTTGATAAAGATGTATGTTTTTGAATCACTGGATGGAAACTGCTGGAGAAGAGCCCCAGAGGGGCCTCTCTGTCCTAAAAACTGGGCTCCAAGCCATGATGACAGGCAAGACAAAGCCCTATCTCCCGACACAGCTTCCAGATAAAATATGGCTTGGCATTAGGGACTTTTTTTTTTCTTTCAGAAAACTGCTTCTGCAATATCTGATTAGGAAAAGGAGGAGTGAGTCTTTACTAAATTGGGGTTAAGGCATAATCAATATCATATATGGAGTGCCTGCCCTATTCTGCATAATCACGGGCACTTCATATTATTAAGAAGTCTCTAACCCATGGAAACATATGGCAGGACACCGCAGCCCTCTCTCCAGTCTTTTTATTTAGAAGTTTATCTTCCAACCTGTTTGACAGCTGCTCCTAAGTGGTTTCACAGTGCCAAATTATTTTTATGATTGTTTGATGTTTTATTCTCCCATTTCAGTTAATGAGATAGGATCCCTCAATGGCTATAATTCAGGGCTGTCAGGGCTAAAAAGCATGCTTGTGGCGAGAGAGCCTGATGGTAAATAAGGCTAAAAGCAATGGATAATAAAAAAAGAAGTCTGTTATCAGAGTCGCCTGCACAGTCAAAACTTGCTGGGGTCAGAGGCTTCCTTTCTTTGTGCGTCTTCTGGAGAGTCCCCACCTGGTCTGGGGTCCCTGTCCACCGCGTCCCACCAGCCACTCCGACTCTGCAAACAAGCCCTCGTCTCCTTGGGAAGGAGCAGGAGGAATAATATTAACTAAGAAATGTTAGAAGGTCTATTAGATATCGAGTGCTATATTCTAATTAAAGAGCTCAGGCATCGTTTATGGTGCCCAGCGAGTCATCTGTCATATACTGCTAGGGAGAAAGTGTTCAACAAATAACCTTTATAAGGGCCTTGAGAACAACCTCATAATTGAAATCCCTAATGGTTTTTCTGGGAACTTTTATTAAGCTTTAGGAGGCTTTTTCCCTTCTCCTTTTCCTCACCCTTTATAGTTCATAGAAACTTGGGATTGTAATGGCGCAGGAACTTTCAGACAAGGAAGCCCTTAATTATATTTTTTTTTCAAAGACCAGAGCACTAACAAGGCCATTTCTGCTAATAAGCCAAGGTTAGTAGGTTTGACACAAAGCCAGGAGACCCTTGTTTTGTTTGTGTTTTTATTTGTGTTACCGTTATTGCTGATGTCGACAGAATCGTTAAGACTCTCCCTCAACACAGAATGTTTTGACTAGCTCAAAGTAAAGCTCACTGTCATCATCTCATTGTAACACATTCCTCAAAAATGCCATCAACTGAAAAAATTCAGAGTTCCTTCTAGGCTGTGTCCGTAACATAAATTATTATTCCAAAACCTAGAGTCTGGGAAAGCTACTACTTTTCCACATGATATTTCTTCCTTCTTATTACACATTTAAAATAATGGACCTTCTTCAGCAGACAATAGAATGGCAAAAATTCAAATAATAGTAAGTCCTCATAACTAATTATAAAGCCTGGTGTGCCTGACGCAGGCGCAGTCCCCAATGAGTCCCGCAGACTGGGTGCGTTATACATATTTAATGCTTACCGGGAACCCCGGTTTCCCCTCACGCCTATGCATCAGTCATCTGTGTAGCCAGCCATGATCATGCCTGGTCAAGTCTGACTGGCTACATGTTTTCCAGGACATAAAATCCAGGATGTGACACATGGCCCTGATGCGAATGATGAGGGAAAAAAATTAATGTGTTAAGTGTCATTATAAGGTTAATTCCAGAGAACCCAAGAGGGCAAAAACAACAGCTCAATATCAGGAAGCAATGGGGAAGGTTTGGGGCTCTTGTGAACAATTGCTGAAGATACAGCTCTTAAAATAGACTTGTATGGCCTTGGATTTCCTTCTACAACCAAATAAAAGTTATACAAAGAGGCTGTCCCACCCATCCCCCACAAAGGAACTCATATCCTTGCTAAAACTGTATGGATCTCATTTGTCCTGAAGGATAACTGGGGAAAATAATCTCTACCCGGGATGGGAAGGCCACTTAAGGCAGTAGAAGATCCCACAATTGAACCAATGACTCCCATCAAAGGGATCTAGGGAGAATTAAAAGCAAAGATAATTATTTTGTGCCTTTAAACTGTCACCCCCTGCTACTGTCCTATAAGCCATTACATCTCTCAATGTCTGATAGGTCCCAAACACTTCACAGGTGAGAACAGTCACCTTAAAAACTAGGGGTACGTCTGCCAGCATCAAGAACAGTAAACATGCAAACAAACCCAATAACAAATGTCTGCACCTTTGCTAAGCACCCTCGAGACACAGCCCCGTCCATCCAGTTAAGCGTGGAACTCAGGACCGCCCAAGCTCTGAGGTAACAGTGACTTCCACGTCCCAGTTCAGCCATTTGTTCCGCTCCCTGTGCCAGTGGCTGTCATTGGCTTGACCACTTGTAGACATAGTTTCTCCACTTGCGAAGAAGGAAGCTGTCAGCCTTAGCCAGGCCCCAGACTGTAACTGCTCAGCCCCTGAGTAGTTTTTAGCCTATAGATATCTTTTATTTAGTGATGGACATGTATTTTCTCCTTTGAAGTAGGTTTATCATTTCAGTCAACAATTAAAAGAGGATTTTACACTCATCAGGTCTTTGGGGGGGGGTTGTTTTTGTTTTGTTTTCTTATGTTTTGTTTTGTTCTGCTTTCTTATAAACATGTAAGATCAGATAAGATGAGTTCAGCCACTGAAAAGTTTAAAAACAAAAACCTGGTAGAACCCACTCCTTCACCCTGTAAGCCTTCTCCCTCATCCACCTTCTCACCTGGTTCCTGCTCTTGCTTTTAAGCAAATAGTAAACCAAAGACCCACCATGAAGGGCACAGAGGTCTGGCAGATTTCGGTGGAAGAAATCAATATCCCCAAACTTGTTTGCAGCAGAAATGAGTTTAGATTCCAGACCTCCTGACTGTAGACCAAGGATATGTAATTCATCCTTACATATATACCAGTTGGGGACAGCCTGTTTTCCAGGGGCCTGGTACCTGACAGGGAGGACACAGGATGCATCTGTAAGTGGCTATGATAGGAAAAGAGCTGAGAAGTCCTTCTTTCCATAAGAAAAGCAAATATGAAAATGTCATGAACTCCCAGAATCCTTTTCATCCAGGATCTGCTCAGAAAGCGAGGCTGATGCATTGCTGCATTCAGAGTGGATGGAATGGAGCCTCCATTTTAACAAGCCCCACCCCAAGAATCAAATCCCTGCTGGGAAAGAATTTTCACCAAGCTTGAAGTGCGTCCCATCAGACCTTCTGAGAACCTCAAGGCTACAAGGTTCTCTTGAATCCCGTGGACTGTAAGTCACTGAAAAATTAACCACTATCAGTTTACTAAACAAAGTAGTCAGTAGGATTCTTCTCCAACCCTCAGGAGTAAGGTATATGAATTTTCTTGTTGGAATGCATTTGCAATATGAAAAGCTAAGGTAAAACACTGGGAGCAGGCAGGAGTTTGTTTGGTGTGGGCAGGCCACTGGCACCCGAGGGCTGGGAGTACATTCTGTGCCAGCAACCCAGACTAGGACCAGTCAGTACTCATTAAACTACAACCCCCAGTTTCCTCGGGCTAATCTCCACAGCCAAATTGGCAGCACTGATGGGACCCTGACATGCTTCACAGTCCCTTCCGGTGCCTTCCTCCCACACCAGAAGGAAAAACACCTCTCTGGATCTACAGTGCGGACCCAGCACATCCCCCAGAAGACGCTGAGATACCAGAAAGGATTGCTCCTTCCTTAATCTCACAACTCCCCTGGCTTAGCTGTTAACCACAATTGCTTGGTTGAGCTCTCTGTGCAGAAGCTCAGCCAAAGGATTAAGAACTAGATCCAGGACACAAAGATAAAATGTTCAAGTAAATTAGCCCAGGACTTAGTGGAGAAGAGCCGCCCTTTGGGATGTAAAGGGGAGGAGAGAACAGCTTAACAGCTACTCAGTTCCTTTTATCTGATGGCGTCAGACCAATTGGTCTGTGTGCCTAGAGGGAGAATACGCTCCAAAGACCAGGAGACAAAACGAAGGCCTGGCGTTCTCTCCTGTGCTATCGTGATGATGCAAACTTTAAACATCACTGTCCCCTCAAACAGAATCTCTGATATCCATCCTCGAATAATAAATGTTCCTGATTATGTCTGAAAAGGTCCCCTCTGGCAGAGAAGGACCACATGCCTGGAATGCCCCCAGCCCGAGGAGGCACACACAAGGACTTGGTGGCTTGTTTCCTTCGTTTTCTCTTCCTTGAAAAGGAACAAATGTCCCCACTTTGTTCACACCAGGCGCAGGAGCAGGATGGACCCCAAGTAGGATTGTTCAGGTGTTCCTTTTTCCAAGCAGTGGAAGGAAACAGATGACACCGCAGGTTTAATGTTAATTGATTTATTACCTGTCTAGGCAAATCCCCGCCTGTGCTATAGCAGGCTCAGGACTTAAAGCAAATGATTTACAAGATAATGTCTGACTCTGGAAAAGGGTAATCAGATCCAGATCCAATGGATGATAGGATAATTGAGAATAAATAAAAGAGGATAAATTGCCATGTGCTAATGAGTTTACAGGCCCTAATGGGAAAGACATCAGTTTTAACACCCGGGTTATGAGCTAGGAGCAAGGCTTTTTCTTTTCCGCTCCGCCTTCAACTGCCTAAGATATAGTGCTGAAACCAACCAAGATTAATGGTATCACACTCATTTACTTACCCATTCTTTACACCTCCAACAGAACCTTGTTTTAAGCATAGACGGCTGTGGGGTTCTGCACTAAACATACGGGGCCCTGATGCATATGTTTTAAAGGCAACTTTGCCTCAAGCGCTTCCTGTAGGCAGGTGCTGCATACACCACAGTGCCCGGTTACAAATGTCTTGGGCACAAACTCTTCTACCTCCCAGGTCCCAGAGGTCTTGGAGTCTGATGAGCTGACACTGTTATCTTCAAGTCTTTTGGCCTCAATGGAGAATATTCTGGAGCATTTATGCAACCTGGGTGTGCTCACATTTGGAAATGGTCGCCCGAGTGGCAATCACACCTAACCTCATGATTCATTTTTATATCTCGCTCACCTGCCACCCACAACACCAGCAAGGGCCAGTGACACTTTATTGGTATTTTTGATTACTACTATAGCCATCTAAGTTTTTCACAGGATGGGGGCCTCTAGTCCAAATGTAGCCATGCACTAGAAACCGACATAAAGCAGCAACGTGAAGCAGGGCGATGAGGAAGAAATGAAGATCCCAGGCACTTCCTGGGAGACGGAAAACCTATTCCCTCATAATATTTCCACCAAATGAAGCTGAATATGATGAATCACATGGCTCTAGCACGCTTGCGCCTCTCAGAAAGGAGCTCAAGTGCAGCCTTTAAACACCTCTCCGTCCTGGCTTGATTTCCTCACACAGGCCACATCCCAGGCTGCCATTTCTACCCAGACAGCAAAGGTTGCTTTCCATAGTATTTCCTATTTCTCTGTTTGCTTGGGAAATCCGAGTACTGGGATCCATCTTTGCTGGTGTTTTCCCAGCCAAACGGACCTCTCGTGCAGAGGAATCCTTCCCGTGTTTCAGGTATGTCGTAAAATAAGGCTGGATCATAATCATTTAGTGGATTGTGGTTCCAGGGCTTGAGCCGAGGTTGACAACTGAATATTTTTTGCTCTGGGAGCAATCGTATGTACCTGCTTTGTACATGGGGTTCTTTTAGGAACCCCGGGGTTGTTTTGATTTCTCACGATGTTCATGTTATGGAAGACACCAGTAAAAATCATGCTAAGTTTGGCACGCCTGTTTTACACTTCCTCAAAACAGTCTTTAAGTCAGTAACTATTGGCTGAGGGTTTGGTTCTAGTGTTTGCCTGACTTACTCAAGGCCCTGGGTCCAGTTCCCATCACAGAATAATCTGCTTGAATCCAAAGGTCAGTCTGGGTTACATGAAACCTTACACACACCGTCACCTCTCAAAAAAAAAAAAAGTGGTAAGTTTTTTTGTTCAAATGGCCATTCCTGACACACTGTAGTTCCTTTTCCCTCTCCTGCCTCCACTCCACCTGCCTCAGTACACCCTACTGTACCAGAAATTTCATTAATTAAAACTTGACATAGAAAAAAAATCTGTTCTTAGATATAGGAAGCCGATCTTATTTGGGTTGAATTTTCATAGTTCCCAAGTTAAGTCCGTGGTAAGTCCTTTCCTATGCACGTGAAACCTGAAACTAAGCCAAAGAGATAACTGTATGATTGAGTTCGGCATGCACCCCCTACGGTCAAATTGGCTTGCTGCGTTACCCGTTTTGGCTACTGCAACCCTTTCCTCTACGCTCTTAAGGACCCATTTTTCCCTGAGATAAAGAAATAGGGGCACGATTTCTCAGGCAGATAAACTGAGCATTAGAAGGGCCATGGCATTTCTGAAGGTCATAGAAGGGACTGAAAAGCTGGGAACCAGACGTGGGATCTGCGACTCCCACATCCCCTTAGAGGATTCTAGACAATACTGACACCCTCCATGAACTAGATCCAAAAATTGTAAAAGATAAGTTGCTTCCTTATATTGTTCAAAGAGGGGAAAAAAATGAATAGCTTTCCCACAGGGCGAAAACAAACGGTGAAAGAGCCCGCTCTGCACCCTATAGAACCAACTTCATGAGAGAATTTTTATCTTCCCGCTGTGAGTGCATAAAGAGTAGGTCTGGACAGCAGCCTAACTTACAGACCCCTTCAGAGCAGACCTACCTTCCCTCTAAACACACATCAGGTCACAGCAAGCACTGGAAAAGGCCACTGCCATCACAGAGTTCATCACCATCAACGTACAAAGCAGAATTTGAAAGATTAGCTGGTCTGTGCGTGTGTTATCAAGTAGTTTATAACAGAGGCCATTAGATAAATCATGAGACAATCTATGTACATGAAGGTTCCAATTATTCTAGAAAGGTAATACAGGAACCTGCTTTCCAAACCACATATATCACCTCACAAGGCAACTGATGGTTTCAGTCATCTCCAAGAGTCAAAGATTTGGACAACTCCCCGCTGGGCCCCACAAGGGTAGACAATGGCCCACTGCAAGGTCCTAGGTCTTGTCAGCAGACACGGACAAGACAAGGACGCGGAAAGGACCACAGCAATAGAAAAATGTGGCCCCACACAGACAGATAACCTTCAGGAAAGTGAGAGATACGCAGGGGTCCTGTTGCAGGCCAGGTATCAGCTGGCCGAGGCCCAGCTGGAAAACAATCCTTATCCTTTACCCTATGCCTTCCTTGCCTTCCTGTTCATTCTCGGCTGCAAACCCACAGCCTCAAGAGCAAGTTCCTGGGAAAGGCTGCTCTGCTAAAGCACACAGGGAATTCGGCCACAGGGCCCTTCTCCCAGGAACCTGCCATGCTGATTGCAAATGCTACAAAACTGCTAGATTTTGCTTGATTTCTCTTCAACACAAGTCTAGCTGTCCCCATCTCGACCTCCTTATTGTCCTGTTCCAACTACCGTAGACAATTGTTAAAGACCATAAAATGAGTGTGGTGGACGTGCCCGTACACACACACACACACACACACACACACACACACTCACGCGTGGTACAACGGTGTGCACATGGCGATCAGAGGGCCACCTTCAGGTGTCTCTTCCTGTCTTTATTTTTTTTTTTTAATCTTGTTTTAAAAGATTCTCTTTGTCATTGTGTAAGCCACGTGAGCTGGTCCACGAGCTTATGGAAACTGTCTTCATCTCCTGGTAAGGGCACTAGCATTATTGATAGCTAGGAATCTAGGGATCAAACTCAGGTTGTCAGGCTGGCTTTCACCTGTGAGCCAGCCCCCCAGCCCTAAAGACAACACAAGCTCTAGTCTGCTCTGATGTATCAAGCAAGCTGCAGTTGATACAGAAAAGATACCAGAAAACACATGCCTTAACCTTTCATGGGGGAAGCTGGCAGCTTTAGCTAGTTGTTTTGGTTTGGTTTTTTTTAAGAATCCCAGAACTACACAGTTTTCATACATCCCTAAAAATACACAGCACAACAACAAAATGATTTACATTCTGAAAAGATGGGGATTACTGGAAGTGAGGGCATATAAAGCCATGGCAGCTGCCCGATGGTGCAGAAGTTACCATTCCAGATTTTACTCCCATGAGGCACTTCATCTCAAAGGGAGGCCAGCTCTCGGGCTCTTCTATGAAAAACCAGAGGTGACACTTAATTTTAAATGTCGTCCAAAGCAATGGAAGCCACGGCAACCAAGGGGAGCTGGTATACGCCGGGCCTTGTGACCCCATCTGTAGTCCCTCCTCTGCTCTGTTTTCCCTCTCCGACTTCCCTACCAAAGCGCATGCGTGCGCTGTCAATCTCCAGGCCATGATGGCCTTCCAAAGTGTAGGCCTCCGACACCTCTGAGTGGATTTGCCATGAATCTGAAGACTCAGTGAGAGACATATTTCACCCACAGCTGAATTCCCCAGCCAGTGGAGGTGGCCAGTGGCACCGCGGAGAGTCTATCCTTCAATCAACAGGTAATGGCTACCATGCGGCTTTCGAGCACCGTGCAGAAATCATTTGGTTCGTATGCCAAAACACCGAGCTGTTGATGAGCAAGTTGCACCCCTGCTGAATGATTGGCTTCCTGTCAGCCGCCAGATGTTTCTGCTTAGAGCCACCTCCCACTCTGGCTCTGCCAGCAGTCGGGGAGGGGGGGTGGGGGAGAAGGCCAGAGTTCTAGATTAGGAGCGCTTCAGCAACTGCTACATTGCCCGGCACAGGCGATATGCTGCAGGTCTGTTTCCCCGGTTCGTAAGAGAACACCCAAGACTATTTACTTCCTTGCTGAGTTTGACAAAGAAAAAGAAAGACAAAAACTGGACCTGAGTATGTAGCTTAGTCGTAGACCCTGGGTTCAGTTCCCAGCATGGAATAAACCAGTATGGTAATTAATACATGCAAATCCGGTATTCAAAACATGGACTCAGAAAGATCAGAAGCTTCAGGAATCTTGGCTATGTAGAGACTTCGAGGCCAACCTGTGCTACATTAGACACTATCTCAAAAACATTTTTTTAAAAACGGAAAAAGTTTATGCCATATTGATTTTTTTTTCAAGACAGGGTTCCTCTGTGTAACAGTCCTAGCTGTGCTTAAACTTGCTCTGTAGACCAGGCTGGCCTCGAACTCACTGTCTCTGCCTCCCAAGTGCTGGGATTAAAGGCGTGCGCCACAACCACCCAGCTTGTCATATTGATCTTAATTGTGGCTATCACACAGGAAACACATCTTTGGAAACAGTCTTGGATAGGAGTTTGAAGGTTTGTTTCTTTCAGTTTAAGAACAGCTCCCGTAAATAATACCATTGCCATAATAGATAACGTGAAAGGAAAGATCCTCTGTTTATGCAGGTATATGGCAAATGCAAATAGAATTCTACCTTCTAGACTTTAACAGGAAAATTATTTTTGAAATGTCTTTGCAAAACCTAGATTTAAAATTATACAGACTGTAAGGTCAATGGGCCGGGGAGGGCTCAGTGGGTAAAAAGCACTTGCCGCCTCGCCTGATGATCTGACTTTTATTTGATGGTCCCACGTGGTAGAAGGAAGACACATTTCTTGCAAGTTGTCCTTTGACGCCACATGCAAGCTATGGCACATGCACCCCACCTCCAGACAAAATAAATAAAATGTTTTTTAAAGTAATTATATAGACATGTGTATGCTTATTGATGGGGGTATAGACCATGAAACCCAAAGAGCTACCATAACAGGGGAGAGAAAGAGAAGGGAGGGCAGCGAGGGTAGGAGATGCATACGACAGGACAGCAGAAGGACGGATTATTGGGGAGAAAGGACCCAGAGAGGGCACGGGGAGGAGGGGAGGCAAAGAGCGAAGCACAGCAACACAGGCACAAGGCGCCATGAGAACACTACTAGCTCTTGTTCTAACTTAAAGCTCAATTTAAGAAAAAAGAGTGTCTTAAAAACAAAATTCTACAGGGTCTCAATCGTTCATTTATGAAACCTAAGCGAGAAAAAGACTTTTAATAACGCTTATATGTTAAATATCATTTTTGTCTCACAAATCAGAATTGGGATACAAAGCTGATCTTTAAGGCTCAGTTCAGTAGAGCAGTTTTCCTGCTGGTGCGCACGAACTCCTTTTGTCATGGAAAAACGTGCGGCACAAATGTTTCTGCGAGAGTGTGGGCACACGTGGCTATGTCTCTGAGCACACAAAATACACAGATGATATTTCACTGTGCCGTTTGGGCATACGGAAATGCAGTCATTTTCCCAGGCACGGGCTAAGGAAGGAACCCACAGTGGGGGCAGGCGGATTAAGCCCGGGCTCCTATATGGAACCATTTGTCTTTCACAGGTATTAGTTTGATATTCAGCTGAAAACGTAAGAACCCCATCCTCTCCCTCGGCACACTTCATGTTCAGGGGAGTTGATTTTAAAGATTAATATGTAAGTGTTGAGTTGGTTTTATTGCTGAGAACAGGCATCCCAAAGGGAGCTTGGCTCCTGGTTTTGCTAAAAGTGTTAAATGATATTTTCAACAGGTGAGTGCCATCCCCAGAAAAAGGCTAAAATGAACAAACAAGCTAAATTCTGCCTCCAGACACATGGGGTTCCACCAATTATTTTGAAAAAAGAAACTAAGAATTTAAAAATGATTTTAAATTCTAAGGTCAACCCGAATAAAATTTAATTTTTAGTAAAGTAATTTAGACATTTTAGAAATTCTCTGAAACTTGTTCTATGTTTGATATTATCCACAGTTCAAATTGTATGTTTCAGTTTGTCATTGGCCTTGGGGTATGAGAGAGTATAATGCTATGGACCTACCTCCTCTTGCATGGCAACTTATGTCTTCAAAATTACATCTATACGAGATAGAACTCTATTAGGAGAATTTAAAATAAGCGGTGTGAAATGTCTTTGTTTGCCTTTTATGCCACAACTGACATATATCTTTGACCAGGAAAGACCTCTCCAGAACCTTAGAGGTTGCCATGAAGCTCGCTCACTGACTCTGGAAAAGTAGGGCCAGAAGAGAGGCCTCTGTCACCCACCAGCTGCCAGCCAGAGCAGCCTTGAGTGCAGAGCATATATTCAACAGAGGTGTTACAGCAACTATCGAAGTAGGTACGTGAACCAGGGCCTGCATTCTTATCCAACGTTTATTTAGAGTTTTGTTAACATTTCTAGGACTGACATTCTGGGAATTTTTGTCTTGAAATATTTTTAAAAGCTTTCTATTAAATTTTAGTATGTGAAAAATATTTACATTTTGCCTGTATGCTTAAATGTAAAGCGACCTTTAAGACAGTCTTCGTAATCATGAGATTTGCTTTCAATAGAATATGAAGTGAAAGAATTTGATGACATTCCTATGTATTTATTTTGTGTGTAAGTTAGGAGAGGCGTGTCCATGCACCATGGTACAAATGGAGGAGTCTCTTTTTCTTTTTCCATCTTTGGGTCCTGGAGATCAACTCCAATGCTCAGAGTTGGCAGCAGACACCCTCACCTTCTGAACCATCTCAACAGTCCAAAGCAAAAGAGATGATTAAACCACTATCCAAAATCCTTCTTGATTGTGCAAAAGGATTTCTCTCTTTGTGCGTGTGTGTGGGGGGGGGTGTGCATGCACGAACATGTGTATATCTACCTGTTCATGTGTTATGTGTATCCATATGTGTGGCATGTTGGGGATCCACTTATCACTGCATGTGTTTATGCAGGGTAGCGGTATCTTCCTCTGATTCTCTCAAACTTACTTTTCTGGGGCAGCTGAGGATAAGGAACCTGAAATGATCCTATCCTATAGCCATACTGATGAATATTTTGCATATCACTATAGAACCTTCATCTGGTGATGGATGGAGATAGAGACAGAGACCCACACTGGAACACTGGACTGAGCTCCCAAAGTCCCAATGAGGAACAGAAGGAGGGAGAAGATGAGCAAGGAAGTCAGGACCAAGAGGGGTGCACCCACCCACGGAGACAGTGGGGCTGATCTATTGGGAGCCCACCAAGGCCAGCTGGATTGTGACTGAAAAAGCAGGGGATAAACCCGGACTCTCTGAATATGGCGGACAATGAGGGTTGCTGAGAAGCCAAGGACAATGGCACTGGGTTTTGATCCTACTTCTTGTTCTGGCTTTGTGGGGGCCTAGCCAGTTTGGATGTTCACCTTCCTAGACCAGGATGGAGGGGGGAGGACTTTGAACTTTCCACAGGGCAGGGAACCCTGACTGCTCTTCAGACTTGAGAGGGAGGGGGAGAAAAGTGGGGGGGAGAGTGGGAGGAGTGGGAGGCTGGGAGGAGGCGGAAATTTTTTTTCTCATTAAAAAAAAAAAACTTACTTTTCAGATTACAGTCTCTCTTACTGAACCTGGGGCTCACAGCTGGGCTAGACACAGCGCTCTTGAGATCTGTGTATGCCTCCCCAGTCACCAGCATTGAGGTACAGGTGCCTGCCACCATGCCCATCTTTTATTTGGGTCCTGGGGACCCAATCTTAGCTGTTCATCCTATGTCACAAGCACTTTTCCCGCTGAGCCACCCAGTCTCCTTCTCTTCCCCCACTTGCCCAGGCTTTTCCTCCAAATCTTTGTGTGACTGTGGATGACCTTGAACTTCTGGTCCTCCCACTTCACCTGAGTACTGGGATTACAGTTTACAGGACTACAACCAGTTTCATAAGGTACCGGAATCAAAGCAGAGCTTCATGCGCACTAGACAGGCAGTCTACTGTCTGGGCCACATCCCTGTCCCTCCAGAAGGAATCCTCGGGATGTAAGCATGCATTCTCCTCACTGAAAGGTTCCCTTGGGTTCCCGTTTGCTGTCTACTTTGATTTGCCCCTGTTCTCTCTCTGTTTTTCCTTGCCCTTACTGACTTTCTGTCTTCACATTACAACAGCATGACACAGAGAACAGTGGATGTAAGTCTCCAGAAAACCGAGAGCCTGTTGTATTGCTCACCTGAATCCCTGAGCTTTGTGAGCACGTAGATTCCATCAGTGGAATCTTTTCTTGTATATAAATGTATTCTGTGTATTAACGGCACCTGTTCCTAGCTTTCCAATCTCAACTATGTGCTTTTATCGCCACATCTTTGTCTAGGTGGAGAATGAAATATTCCCATTTTCTTTCTTCTGAGGAGAAACTAAATCAAGCACTGAATATTACCTTTTAGGAGAGATTCTTGTCTCTTCTGCCATGCCCTACAGCCACTACATCAGGCCCCAAGAAACAACATCCAGTGGTCTCTACTGTCATGCCCTACAGCCCGGCAGCCACTGCATCAGACCCTGGGGACCAACATCTAATGAATTTGACCTTTAAGTTCTGAGACTGCAAATTCATGGTAGTCAGGGGGATTAACATCCAGGTAGCTCTTAAGTGGAAGTGTGAAAACAGCATTGTCTCCTGTGTTTCAAAACAGCCAGGAACAAGGTTTTAGGATGGCCAAGGAACATACAAAACAGCCAGGAACAAGGCTTTTGGATGGCCACAGTACATATAAAACGAATGTGTGCTTCAACTGGTGGAGAAGCTAAGCTATCCTGACTGGATCATTACTTGTGTACATGTTAGATGCTCAAACATACCCTATAAATATGATACATATTTTCTTTAAAATTCTTTTTTTTTTAAATAAAGATTGATTTATTACGTATTCAGTGTTCTGCCTGCATGTATCCCTGCAGGCCAGAAAAGGGCACCAAATCTCATTACAGATGGTTGTGAGCACATGTGGTTGCTGGGAATTGAACTCAGGACCTTTGGAAGAGCAGGCAAAGCTCTTAACCACTGAGCCATCTCTCCAGCCCCCTAAAATTCTTATAATAAATACTAACATTGCAATCCAAAAAAAAAAAAAGAAAGGAAGAAAGAAAGAAAGAAAGAAAGAAAGAAAGAAAGAAAGCTCACCAGTAAGTCTGCCAGTGTTTCTTGCCACTTACATATTTACTGTGTTTTAGTTATCACTGATGATTAAAATTCTTCCCTTGCCAAATGGGCCTTGTTCAAGGCAAACAGCCTGAATTCTGAACCCAGGCTGACTCAATGTTCAACTCGGCTACGCCATTGATTGGCTGTGTGCCCTCTGTTGCCTACCTAACCTCACTGTGCCTCGCTTTCATTTGTAAAACTGGGATAATAATATCTATTTCCTGGTTTTGTTATGAAGATGAAATGGGCCATTATGTGTAAAGTGCTCTAAATATTACCTCCTATATAATAAGCTCGCGTTAAGTACTTATAATATAAATTAAATGAAATGAAAACCTTAAAGGCATTCATTGATTAGATTCTATTTGGCCAACGCCAGATAAATGGTGACCACTTTGCTTGCCTTAAATTATCATCAAAATGTGATCTCTTGCATTTTACACTGATTTTTTTCTCTGTGTGTTGACATCCATTTTAACATAATGACATCATTTCATTTCACTTTGGCCCCAGCTGTTAACAGTGCTATTGAACACTTGGTTCAGGTTCATTTATCTTGCACATTTTAATATGGCTTGCTCAATGTAGGGAAATCCTGCTGGTGTGCTAACCAACCCTATTTTTAGAAAATTCAGCCTTTGAGACAAGTGATTATTTCCAAGAATACTCATAAAAATTACAAGCTCAATTACAGCTCACTGTGTGTTTTACATGTTTCTCCTTTCGCCCATTCGCCGACTCTGTCCTAATGTGGGTTTCAGCTCATAGCATTCAGAACATAAGCTCTGCACCTTCCCAGATCCCCATCCGGGTAACAATCCCTACCCCAATATGAAAAATGCAGTTATGGTACTAGCATAACACACCCATATAAACATGTAGGTCTATTCTGATTTTTTTAGACTACCATATGTCTTTTGTAGCCCAAGCTATCCTTGAACTCACTAAGCAGGCAAGAGCGATTTTGAACCTCTCCTCTTCCTGCCTCTCTTTCCCTGGTGTTGAGATACACACAACACTCTATCTACTTTATGTGATACTGAGATCTAATGCATACTAGATCCTGCATGCTAGATAAGTCCCCCACCAACTAGCTACATCTCCAGCCTTACTTTAATTCTGAAGCTGTATTTTTATCATTACCCAAAGACTTGTAATATAAAACTATCAGGTTGGAGGTGTAAAAACTGAACTGGAAAAGCCGCCCATCTGCCCATCGGTAGTGCTTGACTGGAAATCCTGACAGGCAAGCTCCAAATCCAGACACCTGGTACCCGGATGCCGAATCGGCTTCCGGCTGAATTGCGGCGGCACAGATACTGACACACGGGGCAGGTCCTCCTCGAAGAAGCCTGGGCGCACACCTCTGACCCTCAGCTGGGGTGCGCAAACGTCCATCTACGACGAGGACTCCCAGTGAAGGCTCTGCGCTGTGCTCGGCTGCATTTCCATCTGAGTGCCAACAGGAAGATAAATGGAAGACTGGCTCGCTGGAGTACTGCTGGTTTGGGGGCTATTGATTTTTGGTCCATTCTCTTTAAAAGTGAGATCTAAAAAGTTGACAGAGGGTCATTAATTTCATCATACACTTGTCGTCTCATCCATAACCAATCCAGGCCCTGAGTGTGGCTTGTCACTCTGGGTTTGCACTTTATTTGTTTAGGGTTTTCTTGGCGATTCCATTCTTGACTTTTCTCCCCCTCCCCTTTGACTTCAGCCTCTTTAAATAAAGAAAGAAGGAGGCTGGTGTGTGACTCTTTCCCGAAATGGATTTGGGAATGAGAACATTACAGATATAAATACATAAACAGGGACAAGAATGGTGGGAAACAATAGCAGGCTCTGTCAGGACCTTTCTGCCTTGATTTGAAAAGGGAAAAGAAAAAAAAAAAACCTCTTTATAGTATTCATCAATCCTAATTATTCAATTAGCCCCCAATCGAATAAACACTTAACCAAGGTAAGCTAGTGGGCTTGTTTGAAGGAAATATTAAAACCCAAGTCCTGACATTCCTTTAAGAAAAGCCTGTGAGTTCTTTAAAAATCCTGCTGAAAAAATAAAAACGGTTGATAGTAATGACCGCTGATGAAGTTTCTTTGGCTATAACTTCCAAACAGTTCTACCAATCTTCAAGAAGTATCGTGAAAACCTCTCAGCAGTGTGACTTTATTGTCGCTATGATGGTGGGTTTATTGTTTGTTTGCTTTTGTTTTTTTAACAGGGAAAGGAGAGTTTGGCAGGCTCCATAATTATTATTGAAATAACCATCAAATAAAATCTTTAAGGCTGGTTGAATATTCAATGGGCTGTGTAAATCTGGAGCTCAGGCAACAATGGCACAGGGCAAGCATGGAATCCGGACGACAGAGCAGGGAGTTTTAGATAAGTGTCCAACAGATTTCCCAGACAGCCTTGTCCTGCCTGACTCGGGACACCGTCCAGTCTACTCTGTCTATTCTGAAACCTGGTGTAAATGCAGGAACGAGGAAAGCAAAAGAAAATATGATTAAGTTCACAGGCCAAGGCAAGGAAATCCAGTATTAATATCACAACCTGCCAGTAAATCTCAATTTTATAGGTAGAGAACTACATTTCGACTTGAGAGTGTGTTTTTATACACCCTTGAGTACTCAACTCGTTAAAGCACCGAGAGGGCTCTACATGGCTTAGAAGTTAATCCTTCAAATGGCTAACAATCGAATGCCTCAGCTGTTTGTAGTCTCCTACCGCTGGCCAATTTCATTTTTGTTTCCTATGTTCACTGGTAAGCTTTCATTGTTCGCTGACACCGAGGTTGTAAGTCTAGTTAATTTGGTTAAAATGAGGCTGAGAATGTTCAGTTTCCTGCCGGCTACAAGACTCTGGGTATCATGGAGTCACACTACCCACACCCCAAAGAACGCCAGTGGGAAAAATGAGATGGCCTAGCTCGGGGTCAGCGTTCACTCCTAATTCAGGGGTGTAAACAAACACCCTGAACTGCGTCCCAGCTTATGAGGAAGTTACTTGGTGCACTGTATTCTCAGATATGAACTGCTTTTTCCGGGGAACTCGTCTCTCTTCTTTTTATCTCATTTTATTTTCTTTCAAAGATGCTAGGGTTGTGTTGAAAGACAACAGCCTTTGTGCATGTCTTAGCAAACTGTCTGATGATGCGGTTGATGATGCTGGTGGTGGTAGTGAGGACAATGGCAGTAGTGTCAATTGTGATGGTAATGGTGACAGTGATAATGATAGCACAGGCGGTAGTGGTAGGGACAATGCGGTGGTGATGGTGACACTCATTTTGAAGTCCTTTCCCTCATAACGCAAGGATAGAGGAGCACATTCTTTCAGCATTAATTCCATCTCTCTCTGTTTCCCCTAGGCCTCCTCTAGCCCACTTCCTAGCAGATCTCAGGAACAAATCCCCTTCACATTCATTGATTCTCTTTCTCTCCTCACCAGGGACCTCTTGCTTGCTCCTTCCTCTCAGCTTGGGGACATTACTAGCCCACACATCTTTGCTGTCACTTTATGCTAGGAATGACACACTGGTCCCATGTTCTCCCCATGCATAAACACATAGCAAATTCTTCAAAGCACTCATCAGGGCAGTAATTAGATAATTGAGTAAGGATAATATTTTCATCTTCGTTTTCTGTTAGAATGTAATCTCTGTAGTATCTAGGATCACCTTCCCCTGCAATAGAATCCAGTTCTGGTAAGAAATCAAAATTTCAAATGACTGAGTCCATTCCAGAAGCAGTTTTCTCACTGAGGGGAAAGATGGACTAAAAAAAATAAATGCTTTCTTAGGATTCAGTGATACAGCCAATGTGTAAAAAACACTTGTATGCTAGCATATACCACAGGCAATGAGACCCTATATTAGCTGAATCTGATTCGGACAGTCTTAGTGACTCCTCGGAAGGAATTTCTCAAATGGTGACTGCCTTGACCTTCACACAGCAGGGGACACCTCTAGCCTGGGAAGGCTCCTGAACATCCTTCTGTCACTATGACTCTTAAGCAGACTGCCACCAGGGACTTGGAGTCTTTGGACTTCCCCGGCACTCTGCTCAGATGATTGCATTCTTACAGTGACACTGGACCCTATAGGGTCTGCTATGATTCCAGCTGGACCCTGCAGGAAAGAACCCATCAGGAAAAGAACATGGAGATCAATGGAGAACCTTGGGAGGAGAAGGTGAACCCTAAAGACCAAGAAGGCACCCCAGGAAAAGATGGTCTTGCACTCACAGAAGAACAACCGCAAGCATTGAGCTCAAGGCAGTAAATAGCAGCTGGGAGGAAGGTCACCAGAAAGGCTCTGATACTTTAGTATCCAAGTAGTTCCAGAGGGTCCCTACTTTACAATGTGGTCTCTTCACATGAAGAGAATTGCCTTAACTCTAGCAAATCTGCTATGTATAACTTAAAATCAAAACCTATCCTTCACACCTAGATAGCAAAAATTAAATGTAGATGTTTCGCTAAAGTTGTTATGGATTGTAAACTGTCTGCAAACTCAGTCACATGATAGACCAACGGTGTGGATTCTGGTGCTCGCATGTGCAGTCTCCCAGCATCCAGAAGCCTTCCCGTTCCCCTCCCCAACAATGCTCCCTTGCATTTAGAAACTGCATGAAGAGACACCAATACTTTCCCTCAGAACTCATTAATTTTAGAGTTTGGGAAACATGAAGGAGACAAAGTGGGTAATTTTTCACACTTAGAAGAATTTACACATTCTGTTTTGACTTCCTTGCACAGCTGAGAAGAGATTAATGTAACTTACTTTCTCTATTAACTGGCTCCACACATTGCCAGGCAGGTGGCACCCTATCAAGATGGATAAAATGGAAAGTACCCACAGCAGTCACCCCCACCAAAGGTGTGGCTACCACACATGACATTCCTGGTGTAGCTGGGAAGAAGGCTCAGAAGTTAAGAGCATGTACTGCTCTTCCAGAGGACTGGAGTTTGATTCCCAGTGCACACATCAGGCTGTTCACTGAAAGATCAGCTCCAGAGGGATCTGATGCCTCTGGCCGCTGCAGCCACCTGAACTCTACAAATATAACCCCATATGCGCATGCACGCGTGCACACACACACACACACACACACGTAATAAAAATAAAACTTGGAAACAAAAATTCTCAGTTGTTAGCCCTCCCAAAAAGATATGATCAGATGGAAGTACCAAGGAACTGGAATTGTAAATCGATTGCTGGATTCCCCTTCCCAAAGTGCACTCTAAAGATCAAAGGAAAAGTTCCGTCCTTTAAACCAAACATGCTAACAATGGAGGAGCAGATTACGTCATTGATCAACTCACTCCATTATGCAGGATCTGGGAGTTGGCTTTTTCTGGTCTTTTGAGAAGGAGTGACCCCTCTTCAAGTTAGAAAATGCACTTTTCATGAGAGAACAAATCGCAGAAGCTTCATTACCACTCCCTCTGCTCGGAGTCATTAAAAAAAGAAAGAAAGAAAAGACTGAGAAAATAATAATAAAATATGACAACCCCACACTGGAAGTATGAAATCTAGGAAGCCCTTATTTTAACATTTGCAGCAAATACAAAGATTTGGATTTAGATTTATGCGAGAGAGGAAACCCAGGGCTTTCTGGTGACAGCGAAACCACAATCGGATCACGGGAGGTCCTCGGGACCAACTACCAATTTATCCCTGTAATATCCCACTCCTTCCTGCCGAGGCTCGGTGCTGGCAGAGTGACAGCTCCACACCTACCACGTCCTCCACCAAGAGGACATGAGGGTCCTGCAGATACTGCAGAGGGAAGGAGAAGGGTGTGAAACAGCACCAGCGACATGCGGCCTTTCGCAACAGCATGGTATTCCTTCTGTTTCTGGCAGCACAGAGAAAACGCAGAGACACGAAGAGTGGATGAGTGGTAGTGTCAGATGGGAGAGGCCAGTGAGGGAAGAGAATTCCTCCGCATTCACTAAGGTCCTACTGCCATGCACAGCGGATGAGGGTCTATCTGTTGCACAGAAACTACAGAAGGCTAATCGGCGCGTGTAGCTAATCAGTGGGGAACTACTCTATGGGAAAATGTCCATTTCAAGGACCCACATGGAGGACTTGAGAGACGCTCAGCAGGTGAGGGTGCATACAGCTCCTGCAGAGGCCCTGAATTTGGTTCCAGTGCCTATAATTCCAGCTCCCAGGGACCTGATGGCCTCTTCTGGACTCTTAGACCACCTGCACGCATATACACACACCCATCCACAGAGACACACACATAAGCAAAATTTAAAATAAAAATAAATCTTAAAACAACCAAGTAGAGAAATTGAGAGATGAGCTCAGGCCATGTTTTAAATGACGCAAAGGCAAAGCAATACGGTTGCTTGTTTTGACCCTTAGTCTCTGTTTTCACTCCCTCTCGCCTCTGCATTCACCTAAGAAACACAGCAAGAGACCTGTGTTTCAAGGGCAGAGTCCTGCTCTGTACAGCTTACTGAGACACTGAAGAACACTGATTAAACGAAGCCAAACTTCCCCAACATCAGAACCTCAATGCCCAGGAGCTAACAGCAAGCTAAGTGCTCGGCCCATGGTTCTCCTTAGCCTCCCAGACTCCTTTACTGGCAGTGCAGTAGTGCCAACCAGGTACTTGTTGACGTGGTTCTACTTCCTGCCTTATTCTTCCCTTCTGGTTCCTCCTCAAAGCCTGAAGTCACATCTTGAGTGTCCTTGCGGTCACACACAGCACCATGTCCTTCATTCCCCTCTTCTGCTTCTTCTCTCTTGAACTTCGCACTTTGCCATTGTACAGTTGACTCTATTTAATAGGGTTGCTGATCACTCCATTCCTGTCCTCCATCTTCAATGTGTATTTCTTTTTAAGACAGTTGCCCTCGAACTCAGTATGTCACTAAGGACTACACTGAACCTCTCTTCCTGATGCTTCCGTATCCACCTCTAGGGTACTGAGGTAATAGGAGT
>NC_022009.1:62052495-62054995 GCF_000317375.1 Microtus ochrogaster | reverse complement strand
TGAAGATTAAAGCTACAGAATTATCTGCAGCATATCTTTGCCCTGGTCCAAGCACCAGCTGCCGCTCTGTATAAGAACACTGACCAGTCAGCACCAAAGCAATCCTATCACAAAAACACTCTCATGGATAGCTCACAAACATAAGCTTTACCTGCCGCAGCCATACTGGTCCCCCTGCTTTCCCACACTCAACTGGACACACCACACCAGTTGTAAGCTGAGCCGGCCCCAGCAACATCCGTCTCCTAGATAGTCTAAGCTATGTCTACTGTGTCCACTGAATAAATTTGAATATGTGACTAAGAACATGCAAGAGAGGGGAATGTCAATTCTGGGCTAAGCCGGCTTCATTTTCTTGATCACAGACATACTTATATACACATGTATAAGAGGATAATAATGTATATATTGCCTTGGTCCATGGAACCACACTGGGCCACTTCATAATTCAGAGCACACACGTTGACTATACACAGTCAATACCAAGCATTGTTGAGCACTATGGGGACTATGCAGTCTCAGAATGCCCAGCTGACAATGGTCACCAATTCATTTAAAAACTATATTTGTTGATGATCTGTTCTGTGCCAGGCAAAGAGATGGCTATGGGGGTAGAGGAACAACTAGACAGACTTAGTCACACTGTCCTTACAGTTATTTCATTCAGAAAAACAGGCACTGGGCAAGACTTGCCAACATAAATCATTCACCATAATGAGGAATAAAGGAAGAATAAACACAGAGAAATGTGTGTGTGTGTGTGTGTGTGTGTGTGTGTGTGTGTGTGTGTGTACACAAACTCAGGCGTCAATCTCTGCCTTCTTCTTCCCATTTAAGATAGGGTCCCTTGTTCACTGCTGCACATACATGATAACTAACATGCAAGCTTCATGACCCTCTTGTCTCTGCCTCTCATGTCCTGATAATGACCACCCTGAGATTACAGATATGTAATCTGACTTCTAACTGGCTTCTGGGACTCTTAACTCAGGTCAACAGGCTTACACAACCTCTATCAGTAGATCTATGCTGGCTCAGGGGATGAGGCAGGAAGTACCTATTAAGGTAATGTAAGGAGGACAATGAGAAGTAGGCATTTGCCAAAAACAGAGAGGAAGTTATGAGAGTGTACCTGTGTGAGTCAGAGAAAGGGGAGACTGAAGAGGATGAAGTGAATGTAGGAAGAGTAGTTCAAACTGATGTCAAACAAATTTCAGAAAGTTTGGGTGCTAAGGAATGAATGACGTCACCTGTGGTCAGAGCATAAACCACAGACAGAGAAAAAGTATCAAGTGAGTCTATAGGCGAAAACAGAGCTGATTCACACAAGACCTGAAGATCTTCCTCAAGCTTATGGTCTACACATGTGATTAGAGAAAGAGCTGGAACTAAACCAAGCAGATACTGGCCAATAGGTCTGAGCAGTACAAGTGACTTGAATAAGACATTTTATCTTTGGATTTTCTCTGGCCCCAGAAGAAAATTCTATTTGCTTCTAGGGAACAAATGTGGAAGGCAGGTATGGCCACATTAAGTACTGACCATCTTAACACCCTCATGGACTGTAAACATCTATGACTTCTCCTTCATAAAGACCTCAAGTGAGAAAATCAAGGAATGGAATTGAGTGTCTTTTGTGTATCAGTTCCCAGGTAGGGCTTTAAAAACATGCACTGTTTTCTTTAATCCCAATACCAAAGACAAGAAAAATCCCCATCTCCTTCAACTGAGAGAACAGGGAATAAGCAGATGGCCCAGTGTCTGAGAACCACCCGAAGGTCTACACCCTGGTCCACTATCTCCAAGTCATGTGGATGTCACAGCAGTCAAGAGGCACTCCAGTCAAGGCTGGCCTATTGCTTTAAACATGAAGGATTCAAGTCTATCCAGGTTTGGTTTCAGTTTTCTGGAGAGGCAAGTGTCTCATCTTCCCACCTTGCATTTTAACTGAAGAGGGGTTCTGTCGTATATATTATGATTCCCTTCTCAGTTTCTATCCCAAACTGATGATCTTCACCCCTAATGGGTCTTTCTCACAGCAGTCTGAATTCCCAAAGGATACCAGCATGCTGTTTGCAGGCTGCCTGGTGTGGCTCAGTCTCGCCCTTCCTTCACTCCCTCTTGTTGCCTGTCCTCAGGGTGGCCTCACTGTCCCCTTCACTCTGCCGCCATTCCCTTCCATTTCCTCCTCACTTCCTTCTCCTCTGTCCAGCCACCGTGCACATGCCCATTTTCCCATGGTCCAGCCCCAGCCCAAGGGCAAGCTGCCTGGTGACAAGAGCAGCCAGTTCACCAGAAACGGGCATGTCATTCTTGTCCCTCAAAAAGGAAATAAATGTGATGCTACTTCTAGGACACATACAGGAAGTCTCCCAGAAGGCTTCTCTTCAAGATTAAGGTAGGTGCGTGCGTGCGTGTGTGTGTGTGTGTGTGTGATGCTACTTCTAGGACACATACAGGAAGTCTCCCAGAAGGCTTCTCTTCAAGATTAAGGTAGGTG
>NC_022009.1:62025046-62052255 GCF_000317375.1 Microtus ochrogaster | reverse complement strand
TGTGCGCACTTGTGAATTTACTGCCTTTGTCTGAAGAATGTCAGAGGCAAACAACTGGAAGGACTCAGCTTTCTGGGTTCATTATGGGGGTTACTAAATGGTGCTTTTTGTTACTGCTTTTGTCTGGGGTTTTTTTCCTCGTTTTTGCTATTTTCATAACAACACATTACACAAAAGAACTTCTGTACTTCCCATGTTAATAAGGGAGTCTACATTTCTCAATAACCAAGGAGAAGAATTAAACCTTATGAAAATAAATGTTTTAAACCCACAAATGGCAAAGCATTACCTCATAATCACACACACAAAAGATCAGCTAAAAAATAAGTTGGGACCCTAATGCTGATTACAAACCTACTAATGTGTTGATTGCTCATGGATATTAGCCAGCTCTTGATTTGGGCCATATATCTTGGCATGCTGTGTTATACTGGCTATTATAAACAATTCTGAGACATGGTAGAAACTGGCATAAGAAAGAACCCTAGGACCTTTTACAGTGTCTAGAATGCAAATATACATTGCAACTGACGTGTGTGCAGGCATGGGTGCCCTGTGCGCCAGTTTCTGTAACTTTCTGGACGTTGTCCTATGTAGGACAGGATAAGCAATGCACCATGTAATAGGGCATAAGCTGTCCTCTGGATTTACACGGAGAAGGCCTTCCCACATATAAACTGAGTTCTCTACCTGCTCAAAGATCTATCTCAGACTACATTTCTGTTGGATGCTGGAAACTTCTGTTTGTTCTTTCTGTTATTGTTTTGAGCATGGGAAGAGAAATTCAACAACTATTCTGTGCTTGTGCCCCAAACGGATCATTTCTAGACTAAAGGGAATATGCCAAGTCTTTGCAGGAATGCCAGTCTTACCACATCGTGCATGCCCGTGTGCCAAGGGCTCCATTACACTGATAGTCCCTGGAGTGGTAGTTTCTCTTACCTCCACTGCATTTTATTAAAACAAGTAGGAGTCAGGGTTCCAAACCTCACAGCCTGTGCTGCTGCTCCCAGGCAATAGGCGACATGCAGAGTTTCTCATGAAGAAACTCAGATGCACTAGGGCTGTGAGAGCAGCGTTCCTATAGAATTGGCACTGCCTGACTCTCACCCATCTTCACCTGTCTTCTAAAACCAGCGTTTGCAGAGAAGACAGCACTGGGTGTCTCCTGGGAGGTGCACACCACTACAAAAGCATCAGTTGGACCAAAACAAAGAATGTGTCTTAATCTACACTGAAAAGACTCCTGAATTTTTTTTTATGTATGAATGACACTATGACAGTTTACATGTTTTAGTTCTCAATACCCAATACATTTAAACTGATAGACTATTTAAATCTACAGCCACAAACCAGGGACTTGCCAATATTTCTAATGGAAGACTCCAAAAGTACGTAACAATACATATATTGACTTCTTATTTCAATGAGTATCAAGATTAATTGTCCTTGTAAAAGTAAATAAATATTGACATAGGTTTCACTTTGGTCTATATTTTCTACTTGGGTCAATAAATCTTGGTTTTCACCTCAACTGAAGTCAATATTGGATGATTACTAATTCATGTGATACTCAATACTGAAGCTACAACTTAACATAGAGAATATAGTCTTTAAGACCAATTCAGGTTCAGATAAATACTGGGAATAAAAAACTGCCAATTACTTTATATGCCTAATGGAAACAAAATATTTCAATAGATACAAGTGATATAATGCAATCTGTGCTATTCCATTGTATAAATATGTTTAATAAAAATTTATTTTATCTTACAGTTTGGCATTTTGTTTTACATGTTGAACCCTGTGTCTGGTTGCAGTTACTAGTGAATTTTGAAAGTTTAAAAATTCAAGTGGAGGGGATAAAAGTATTAAGAAAAGAGGAGAAATAAAAACAAAAAAGAAAGAAGAAAGAAAGGAGTCAAGGGAGAAATGGAGAAAAAGAAAAATAAGAAACAAAGAAAGAAGAATGTGATAGAAATCCAGGGGAAAATAAAATAAATTATGTCAACTGATTAGCTGTGCGCTTTCATAGATTTCAGCAAAGGATATGTATCTGCAATATTTTTCTCTATTTAAAAATTTATTCTGTCAAACTCCATTGACATTACATCATGAATAGTCTAGTCTTCCATTCAAGATCTAAAATGAACAAAGCTATTGAGTAATATAACTAACTCAAAAATATCTAGAGCTAATATTTCCACACATTGAATTTAGAAAAGCTCACTGAACCCAGAGATTGAGATGTTTCCACTAAAATTGAAAAACTATTAAATACCACAAGAAACTGCTCATCAATGCTAGAGATTGAGATGCATATCAAGAGTTATTGATCTTTGTAGTGTGCCAACCCATTTACCCCAGGAGTCAGGCAAGCACTGTCTCAGGCTGCTAACATTAGCTATTTGATACTACCCAGAGAGGGCTCTGCCCACTAACAGGGCTTCAAGATCACATTCCTGAAACACCCCATTTCTGATCCTTATTGTTGTTCTTTCAAACCAAAACAAGGTTTAAAATATCTGTCTTTGTCTTGTAAAGTTATTTGACAGAACTTTCTGATTAGTGTTTAACTGATCTCTCTAGAGTCAATGAAAGATTTTTAAATGCAAACTTGTACTCCACATAAAAGATTATCTGAGATTTCGAAGCCCTTCATTAACTATTTACTAATCACAACTAACTGAGTGACTTGGAACAGGTTACACTGAAACAACTCTAGAAATCTCTAGAATGCTCTTGGAGCACTATAAGAATTTAGGTAGAAAGGGAAGTTGTAGATTATCTTTTCCAGTATTTTCACATTAGAACTAGAAAGCCAGAGCAAGGAAGAAGATAGCTAACTATATCAAAGGCAAATAAGAACCCACATCTCATTATGCTGCTAAAAATAAGGCAGTGTGATAAAAAAAAATGCTTCTTACATCATCCTCAAAATACATATTTGCAACACAATATAGACTATCTTATACAGCTTATCAATCCCTCCATTGATATGACTTGGAATAGTATAATATATCATATACATATTTTAAATATTATATATATTTTAAATATATATATATATTCTTGCATGGGATACAATTCAATGCAGCTGAGTGTGGAGGTTAAAAAAGGCCATCAGATCCCCTGGGGCTATGAAGTGACTGTGGATGTGGAACACCATGCAATAGAAGCACACACTCCTAACTGTGTAGTCCTCTCTCCAACCGTATCATTGACTATTTTGACTGGTGAATCATACAATATTTTTAAGTAACACACAGTTCTTCCTTAAAATGTATATTTGCCAGACCAGAAATACTACCAAATTTAGTATGGTTTGGGTACAGAAATATGAATATGAATAGTTGACCAAAATATGTTAAACTTCCAGAGTGACTTGTTTTTCTTCAAAGGTAAACCAAAAAATACAAAATAATATAGTTTTCCTAAGCAAAGAGAGTCAGCTGATTATAAAGCATTTCCTGGGAGGGAGTCATGATCTATCAGAAAACTATAGCTTTTCAGCCTAAGTGTGATATGTCTATGGACAAAGAAGAGTTGTGATGGGAAAAGAGCCAAAGTTAGAGTCTCTGAGTGACTGACTTGTTTTATAGCCTTATGTGCAGTAAATACAATCAAATCTTTGAGAAAGATCAGGCCATCACCTAAGGGGAAGTGCAAGAAAAGCGCATCCTGGTGGCACAATGGTCCGCTGGAAGTATATTGTCTGGGGGAGCTGGTGCTGTTTGCTTGTGTTCTATCATGCATGAAGGAAAAGAGAATGCCTTGATAACTAATTGATTCGGGTTATAAAAGACAAGGAGCTACATCTTATAATTTAGGCTTGGAACAGAGAGTAAGGAAACAGATTCTATGTGTAACTATGAAGCTGGGCTGAGCAACCACAGGGCCGACTACAGGGCACGACTATCCAGCAGCAGCAGGTCCCCATGTGAGCTGGTATCATTCCTCAGACGAAGGTTGTGAAAATGAGATAGCAGTCCATGGTTATAAAACACACAAGGAAGTTCTCAGAGAGCATAAGAGTCACAAGGAACAAGGGTTAGATACAATCTGATATGTCAAAACATAGCAAACAGTACACGTAAATCCAAACAATCACATTTCCTCAGTGTCTTGTAGAATATGTTTAATGGAACTGACAAAATGTTGACCTAATAATGAAAATGCAGAGTAAGGACCCAAAACTGAAAGAAAAAATATTTTTAAAGAGCCAAATAGAACTTAATGATTTGAAAATTATGCCTCTTATAAGGGAAATGTCTATAAATGAGCTAATACCCACAACAAAAGGAAATGACTTGAGAGAAAGTTCTGGGAAGGCATGACTACAGAGCTATAATAAATCAACAGCACCACCCTCAACAACACAGAAACTTTAAAAATATATCAGCATTGTCAGCCTCCTTAGAGGAAGTAACCATCCACCTTTAATTGTGAGGCCTACAAAGCTGGTTTTGAAGGATGGGTATAAAATAAAGCCACTTTCAGACAGATAAACTTCCCTCTTCAAAGATGGCTGAAAGAACACTAAGGAAGAGAATAGGATGCAAGAAATCGTGATGAGAAAATAAATTAGGAAATAATACACATTGGTCTAAAGGATAATCATTTCTACCAACACTCATGATTCCTTTACAAGATTAAAGCCCTAAATAATAATCATGTAAAGTGGTGTGTAACAATCTGAATTAATATACTCTATAGTATGCACAGCATCGAGAAATAGCAAATATTATTTAATATAAGACCTTATTGAGCAGGCAAAATAAACATTTAACAGTAGTTACTAAAAGAACACAAACAGAATGTAATAGAGGGAAAAATTAAAAATTACTAATTTGTTGTAGAATAATCTTTTTGTGTACTGTGAAGATGTGTCACTCTGATTGGTTTAATAAAAAGCTGAATGGCCAACAGCTATGCAGGATTTGGGGGTAGAAAGGATGCTGGGAAGAAGGAGATGGCAGTAGACATAGAGCAAGCAGAATAGACAATACTGAAAGGAGGCAATAAAGCCATGAGGCAGAAAGTAAATTAATAGAAATGGGTTAATTTAACTTACAAGAGCTACTTAGAAACAAGCCTAAGCTATTGACTGAGGTTTCATAATTAGTAAGTCTCTGTGTCATCAATGGGGAGCCAATGGTCCCAATGAAAAAATCTGCATACATATGGCACCAAATGTAAGGCACATATGGACCCAAGAAAGCTTAAAAAGCAAAGTTCCAAAAACACAAACACTGAGTCAGATGCGCCTCCCTAGTTCCATGGTCTCTCAGAGAGGCCACATTGCACAGAAACAGGTATCCTGACCATCGCTGTCGGCAGACTGGAGCAGCCAGTTCACCATGAGCTAAGTTACATGTTGGGTTTAAAGTTTGACTCATGTGGTCAGAGAACATTACAGGCACACAGTAAAGCAAGGCACAGACAAGGAAAAATAAAAGTACAGATAGTCATTAAAAATAAAAAAAAAGCATCTTCGACTGGCTTATATACAATGTGCAGTCCATACTTGTGTTAATTCAGATATGTATGTTACCTGTAGTCCATACTTGTGTTAATTCAGATATGTATGTTACCTGTGAAAGTTTTCAGAGCAAGGATTCCAGACACCAATGAAAATGGGTGACCCAGGTGATCCAGCCTCTCAGAGTGCCTCTGCTGCAGTTTCCTCTGAGTTCTACATCCAGAATGACTTCAAGGCCACTGGCTGAGGTGGTCCAGTTTCATAGATCCAGCCTCACAGACTGCTACAGTTAGTCTTCAGATAAGTCCTACATTTTCCTGTCACGCCAAAACTAGACAACAGCTCGCTCTCCCAGGACTTGAGAATTTTCTTAATTTTCTCAGGCTCCCTTAAAGATATCGTAGCCTCTAGACAACAGGAAGCAGTCTAGATAACATGATGTCCACATTCCTAAGAGGTGAGGTGGATGGCCTTTGTTGGGTTATGGATGTTTGTTTTCATCAGAGAATTAGTCCAAAGTTGTAATTGGTCATGGTCAGAAAGAAAGCTAAATGAAAGAGATTAAATTCAAAGATCTCTTTATAAAGGGAAAAGGGGGATACAATATAAAATGATGATATAAAAGGGTAGGTTGTTCAGTCTACTTCTGAACAACCACTAGTCTCAAATATTTTACATTGGTATGGACTTAGGTATATGGATACAATTTTTTTGTCTTTTTATTTAAATGTGTAGCCCAGACTGACCTCGAACTCGTGATCCTCCTGCCTCTGCCTCCTTCAGCAAATCCTACCGGTGTGCGCCACCACAACCGGCATATGGATACAAATTTAAAGTTATTTTTGTTATACTTTATGTATGTTTCTACTCTTCTTTGGTGTACTATGCATATGAAGCTCATTTTAAAATGTAATGTAATTTAAAATGGAGGTTAGTAGTTAGTCATCTATAATAATCAAACTTGTAGTCCTATTAGGTGTGTTTTCAAAGTTAAAAAGACATATTTTAGATAACTAGATGGTTTTCAAATACTTCAAAACCTATAGAATATGAAATTTAAAGTGTTTTGTTAACACTAGGCTTTTCATGACAGTGAGACATGTCTGCTCCTGACAGCATCAATTTACTTCAGAGAAGATGGTAGGCATCAAAGAAATTCCATATTAAGTTTGCTTTTATTATGGAAAAACTAACCAATTAAGCAAGAAACTCCCCTTGCCTTGACTGCTGACAATATGCTGTACAAATTAGACAAGTAGGACACAAATGTAGACAACTGCCAAACTCTGTCAAAACAAGGTAGGACAGTCCTTCAAAATTCCTCTTTCACAGAAAAGTCTCTCAGATATTTTAAGCTGGTATGCAGAAGATGGATGCCCCAATGTTACAGAGGAACCATAGAGTGACTGCCCAGGCAGGCAGATGTCTCTGTCATTTCTTAGTTTTGGAAGTTTACTCTGTACTCTTATTTACACAGCTAGTATTATATTTTTTTCTCAGGTCTTTGATGGGGTTAAAGAACAGATTGTTATAGTTTTATAGCTTTCCTTGTTACCAAATTTAGGAAAGAAACTTACATAAGAGTTATAAAATTTATAAGGTTGGGAGACATAAAAGCTTAAATTTTTTATCTAAGAAAATTTGACATTTAAAAAGATATTTTTAGGGAAGATACAAGTTAGGATAGAAAATGGTTTAGGTATAAAACTTTGAACTCATTAAGAAAGGAGAGATAATATTTTTTTCTCTAAATTTGTCAAATATAAATGGGCTAGACATTATAAATGTAATTCTTACCTGATAATTGTTCTTATTGTATACAGTTTTTCTGTGTTAGAGTTAAAACCTTTCTTTTTATTTAGACAAAAAGGGAGAAATGATATGGAATACTTTTTTTGTATACTGTAAAGATGTGTCACTCTGATGGTTTAATAAAAAGCTAAATGGCCAATAGCTAGGCAGGAGGTATAGCAGGGACTGCTGGGCAGAGAGAGAGCTGGGAAGAGGAAAGGCAAAGTTGCCAGGCGGGGTTGCCAGCCAGACACAGAGAGGATGTCAGGCATGCAGGAGGAGAGGCAAAAGCCATGAGCCACACAGCAACATAGAGAATAGAAAGAGGTTAATTTAAGTTATAAGAGCTAGTGGGACAAGCCTAAGCTACAGGCTGAGCTTTCATAAATAATGTCTCCGTGTCATTTTTTGTGAGCTGGAAACCCAAAGGAAAAAAATCTATCTACACTCATTCTTGATGCTGAAGTGATGGCTCACCATTTAAGGATGAGCACTTCCTTTGCAGAAGACCCAAATAGAACTCCCAGCACTCACATCTTCTGGGTCATAATCTCATGTAACTCCCACACGAGACACATAATTAGAAAATAAAAAACCACTCAATCACATGGATACAGGAAAGAGGAACAAACACTAGAGTTGTTTAATCCAGGGTCAATCGAGCCTAGAGGTTAGAGGCTATCCTGGGTAACATAAAAGAAGAAAAAATACGTGGAGGGACAGGATTAATGAGCAAAGAGAGAAAAAAATTAAAGAAACAAAAGGCAGACAAAATACAAGAATAAGATGACATTTATAAATCCACATTGATTCTTAATCACTATAAATACAAGTAGACCAGAAGAAACACTGTTAGGTTCAGTCTAAGAAACAAAATCTAACACGTACAAAAGGGTCACACTGTACCCTACAAACATAGAAAATCACTATATATCAAATATATATGATAAAAAGCACCTAATTTCTTGAGATCTTTATATATTTTGGAGATCAGACCTTTGTCAGTTGCGGGGTTGGTGAAGATCTTCTCCCATTCAGTGGGTTGCCTTTTTGTCTTAGTGACAGTGTCCTTTGCTTTACAGAAGCTTCTCAGTCTCAGGAGGTCCCATTTATTCAATGAGGCCCTTAATGTCTGTGCTGCTGGGGTTATACGTAGGAAGTGGTCTCCTGTGCCCATGTGTTGTAGAGTACTTCCCACTTTCTCTATAGTGGACAATGAGGACTACTGAGAACTCAAGAACAATGGCAATGGGTTTTTGATCCTACTGCACGTACTGGCTTTGTGGGAGCCTAGGCAGTTTGGATGCTCACCTTACTAGACCTGGATGGAGGTGGGTGGTCCTTGGACTTCCCACAGGTCAGGGAACCCTGATTGCTCTTCGAGCTGATGAGGGAGGGGGACTTGATCAGGGGAGGGGGAGGGAAATGGGAGGCGGTAGCGGGGAGGAGGCAGAAATCCTTAATAAATAAATAAATTTAAGAAAAAAGCACCTAATTAGTAAAGAAAGTCCTTGAAGTGACTATGAAGGAAGAAATGACACACAGCTGTCCTTTTTCCAGTGTCTTGGAGAGATGAGGAGAGCGACAGAGGAAGACATGACTGAAGCAAGTGCAATCATAAAGCATAGTACAATGAAAATGCCACAAAATGCACATGGTAAAAACTTTAAACAATTTTAAACCATATGTAGTTATAAAATTGTAAGCCAAATCTTATGAAAACACTAAATACAAAAACTGAGAATGAAGCTAACCATCAGTAAAAGAACTCTATAGCTTTTAGAGCACATATTAGAAGTAAATCAAATGAAAGTGAATGAATTCAGTTTCAACATTTAAAAACGATAAACAGGGAAAATAGGGAAAGAAATGTGTAAGATGAATAGAAAAAAATTTGCACTCAGAAAAAGGCATGGTCAAAAACACCCATAATTTAAAGAACAAAATGACACAGGAAAAACTTGTATCATTTTCATTAAAGAACAAAGATCCAGGGAAAGCCTTTTCAATGATTAAAAGGGAAATGAAAAACCTCCTGCTAATAAATTTGAAAAGCCAGACAAAGCAAGTAATTTGGCATACACACATACAACAACAACAGCAAAATAAACCAGATTTGAATGCAGTGCTTGAAAATTTGACTTCATGGTTGAGTCTCCAAATATTCTACTCTCAGGACAAGTTCTGAACAGAACTCCTAGTGCCCGCCACGCCCTCTGACAGAAACTCCCCGAGGAACAGCCCAGCATCAGGAGCCAGCCAAGCTCCTTCACAATGGAGCAGGATCTCCCATGACACTACTTGACAGCTGATCATAAAACTCATCCAAGAACAATGAAACACAACAGTTGAGGAAGAGATTGGTTCCACCCACATCCAGAATGATTCTAAAGAGGGAGCAACTGTTAAAAAAAAAAAAAGTGGGTGACATCAAAATAAAGAAATAGCTCAACCAGTCAGAATGGAGATGCCGGAAACAGCCTACTGATTCCTGTGAACTCTGTGGGAGATGGTGGCCACATAGGAATCGGTGTGGGGAGGGGGCACTGTGGTATAAGTCAACCGAGAGTAACTGGTGTGCCATGCAAGGTGAGCAAGACTGGATTGTTATCCAGAACCCAACACAAAAGAGAACTTCCAATCAATACTAGACAAAAGTGTGTAAAGCAGATGGAAATTTTTTCACAAAGAAAATACTCTACATTAGTGAACATACACACCACAGAAAACCCACACAGGGCACACGCTGGTTCCTACACACAGTGACCCATAATGCAGAAGAATAATCATGAAATAGAGAAAAATAAATTTATCGTCATGGATACCCACTTTCTCACTTTGCCTCAAAACAGCAAAACCCCCTAGCAGACAGACAGGAACCCATGAGAGAAACCCATAAACCTACATTTGGAAAATGTGTGTTTCATGAACATTCTGAGGACTCAGTTACTAGTCAGTGGCTAGATTGCCAACAAAACTAGGGTAAGTCATGTGTGTGACCTCAAGGGGACTCAGGATTATGTGACACACTTTTGTTTCCTTCAATACTCCTCCTAGTTTCACAGACCAGTGAGAACTGGAGCCCAGTGTACAGTGTCCAGTAATCACCACATCTTCATCTGTGTGTACAGTGTCCAGTAATCACCCCATCTTCATCTGTCATCAGCTTCGAAAATTTGTTTTGCAAGTTCAGGAAGCAATAATTCCAACCATTTGCTTATGTATTATCTTTCTCATTTTTGTTAACTCAGTAAAATGTGCTCAGAGCACATTTAAATGTTAGGAAAACAATATAATTTGGAAGCTGGTATCTTTAAAGTGTGGTCTCTAGTTTGCTCTCTAGTCTTCCAAGTTTGGTACGTTAGTCTTACCGTTATTTCTCCCTAGTACAGACATGCATTCAGTTTCCTAGGGTCAGTGACAAGACCCCAGCCACTGCGAGGAACAGCGTGACAGCAAGGCTGAATGCACAGCGTAGAAAGGACATGAATGCGAGACTACTTGAACGCTGCAGCAGTCAGGGGAGAGGAAGCTGGGAAGAAGGAATTAAGTCTTCATGGAAAGCAAATCACAGCCATGTCAATCAACCCAGTGACAGCCGCAGTCAAGTCGATTGTATGACAGCCAAACCTGCTGAACAAATGGATCCCTGCTCCATTTGCTACTATATCCAATTCCAAAGCCATTGCGAAAATTGGTTTAGCCAAAGTCAGGACTTGACACCACTGAAGACTATACTAGAACTTCTCTACTGAATCATACATTAAAAAAAAAACCCTCTACCTTCAATGTAGTCTTTATCTAAGTGATAAACACAAAATTATAAAATCACAAAATAATATAAAACATGACTGAATATGTTTAATGCATTGTTGACTAGCATTGCCATATAATACAATCTATAACATCTCCCAGGGGAAATAGTAATGGGTGGGGCAGCACCAAAGGCTTCCCTGTGTAAGGACTTAAGTATACCGACCTCTCTCTTCTTATTTAGATACCACAGGAAGTCATGACCTGGACAAGCACCATAACTAGTACGTGTCTAAGTCACTGTATTTTGTAACTTGTTCTTTGCCCCCAAATATGCCATACTACTTCTTAGTCATTCAGAGAAATGGTTAAGCATTAGGTGGGCAGCTGGTTGCCAGGCCCCGAGCCTCGGACACAACTAATGTTATCAGTTATGGTCCGCCCCATCATTTGACCAGGTAACACATTTACTAAAATCTGATTTTAAATATCTATGTGACACCATGCTACGATGTTACTTTTCTCATCTTTAAACAGAATAAAGCAAATTTTAATCTCTTGCAAAGCAAAAAAGGTCTGTCTCTGTTCCCAGAGAGCACCAGGGTCTCACGCCAGCCATCAAATCACAAGACCCGATGATACACTTCACATCCCAACATCCCACTTTCCCACTTTGAGCATTCTCATATATATACACTACAGGAGGGAGGGAGGGAGGGAGAGAGAGAGAGAGAGAGAGAGAGAGAGAGAGAGAGAGAGAGAGAGAATGCTGTGTAACTCGAGCTCCCCTGAGGAGAACGATTTAATCTGTGGTGACATCTGACTGCGCATGTAATGAGCATGCGCAGTGCTGACACTTTGTAACTAGGGAAATGAGACCGCATTCCAGGAGGCTTGGCAGCAAGAATGAAAGGTGAGATTCAACTCCAGCTGTTGAAAGCATAACAAGATAAAGATAGGCAGGAGTGAGTCTCCTTAAATGTGACGAAATAAGGCCTGAAGGGAAGGAACCCGTGGAGGGATTGACGAGTATATACTTGGAGACACAAGATGAATGTGTTCAACCTGACAGTAACATGTGCTTAAATTAATCAGGGTCTTGATAGCCTCGGAGGGTGGCAGAGAATACAGATTTATGCAGCCATCTTCAGTGATGGTCGCTGTGAAACCGGAGACGGATCCCAGAGGTGGTTTTTTGGGATGAGCTGTTGAGACTACCAGCAGTATCGCGAGACGGGATGTGGGCCTGACTTGATACTTCATCCCTCTCCGCTGGCTCGCCTCTTGTTCTATTTCCACTATTTTAAAGTGGATTATCACCAATTTTTTATTACCCAAAGAATATACGTAATTTGGGGTGGTTTTACTCTTGTAATTTTTAGTGAAGGATTTCTGAGACCAGAAATTTTCAGGGAGAAAGCAAATCTAAAATTTCTAAGTTAGGTCAGTAGGTAAGCGCTTGTGGGCTCACAAGCCTGAGGAACTGGCTGTGTTCTGATCTTCAGGACCTGTGTAGAATGTGACGTCACAAATTCTACGCCCTGAGGGGAATAGTAAAAGAAGAACCAGACAAAAGTTTCCAGCATCCTCAAGGAATCCCAGTGAGATGAATTCGCTCTCAGGAGATAACATGGTAATCAAAACAGCTTGTGAATACAGGCATTGTATCACAGAAGTTCTATCACGCCACACTGAGGCCATCCTGTTTGTTCTCCTGTCTTCATGAACACAAAGCTTTGAAGACAGTTACTCCACAAGAATCGGAAGGCAATAGTGATCGTCCCAAGGCACCAGCACTTGAAAAGCTCCCGCTGTAGGGAATGAGTCATCTCATTCCACCAAGCTACCAACTGAGCATCATGGGTTTGCTGGGTAGGAAGATGGTATCTGTCTTGAAAAATTCACCTGTTGGCCTCTGTGACCCCACTCCTCTTACTGGGTCACTTGCCTAGCCCTAATACATAGGGAGATGCTTATTCTTGCTGCAACTTAGTATGTCATGTTGTTTTAATATCTGTGGAGGCCTTTTCCTGAACATAAACTGAGGAGGTTTGGGGGATGGGGACATGGATTGGAGGGTGGGGAGAAAGGGGGGATATGGAGTAAGGACTGGGAGGAGATGAAGAAGGGGAAACTGTGGCAAGGGATATAAAATAAATAGATAGATAGAAAGGTAGGTAGATAGGTAGGATGGATGGATGGATGGATGGATGGATGGATGGATGGATGGATGGATGGATGGAAAAGATAGATGATAGATAGATGATAGATAGATAGATAGATAGATAGATAGATAGATAGATAGATAGATAGGATGATAGGATGGATGGAAAGAATAATGAATTTAGCTATCACCTTCACTGTCTTCATTTACACTCAACAGTGTTGCTAGGTGAGAAAGAAGAAAGTCATCACACGGCAGCAGGGAGTCTCGGGAGTAGAGTCCTGTTTGAGACATGCTGCTGCTGAAAGTTAGTCACTTTTCTCCTGAGGGGGGATGTGAGAGACAATTGGCCACCATGCTTCTCATAATAGTCCTTCACACGGTTGAGGACAGTTATTAGGTCACCTCTAAACCTTCTCAACAGCAGGAATCCTGACTCCATCCATCCTTCTTCATCAGCACTGCTTTCCTGCCCGTTAATCATTTTCATTGCTCTCCCCTGGACCCTATCCAAGTTCCCCACCTACCTTGAAGCTTCTGTGAATTATGTGACCGGTTTATAGCTTCGATAAGCCTGGATTGTGGAAAAGGTGGGATCTCATCAAAGCACACTATAAATGTGTATGGGAGGAGGGTGAGGATGCAGGAGCAGTCTGGCTAGATGGGAAATGTCAAAGCAAATGTGACACTCGCTTAAGCATCTATTATTTAATAACTATTGCTAAATACACCACATGCTCCGATTCTGAGCTAATATCTGACTCTGTGCTCTACCCGGATGCCATTAAAGTGCCAGTCTAAGCCTGGTTCTTTTAGGTAATAGAGAGAAGAGACTATGTTATTTTTCAAAGGATGATCATTTCTTGTGTAGAAATAGCTTTTTTATGCCTTTTAGAGATAGGATTTCTCTGTAGCTTTGGAGCTTGTCCTGGAACTAGCTCTTGTAGACCAGGCTGGTCTCAAACTCACAGAGATCTACCTGCCTCTGCCTCACGAGTGCTGGGATTAAAGGAGTGTGCCACCACTACCCAGAAAAATAGCCTTTTAATTTCTAAAAATGTGTCACTATTGTGTGTGTGTGTGTGTGTGTGTGTGTGTGTGTGTGTGTGTACCTGATATTGGGAGTGGACAATCATGGCATCGTGCTTGGGTAGAGATCCAAAGACCATGTTGTCTGTCCTATCCTTCCACCCTTACGTTATACCCTTCCAAGGATCAAACTCAGGTCACCAGGCTTGCTCCGCAAGCATACCACCAATCCATCTTGCCAGTCCTTGAGTAGAAACAGCTTTCCAATGGCAAAGAAATGCTCCTTACAGTGCTTAAGAGATAGAGACTAGAGCAGCAACTCTCAACCTGTGGGTCCTGACCCTTTGGGAGTCAAATAACCCTTTCAGAGGGGTCGCCCAAGGTCATTGGAAAACAGATATTTACAATATTATTCATAACAGTAGTACAGTTATAAAGTAGCAATGAAAGTAACCTTATGGTTGGAGTCTCCGCAACATGAGGAACTGAATTAAAAGGTCACAGAATTAGAAAGGTTGAGAACCACTGCCTTCGAGTATGCCCATTTTATCTCCAGTAATCCTCCTGCTCACTTGTTTTAAGATGAGGTTGACAGTTAGTGCTGATTGTCAACTTGTTAAGATCTAGAACTACCTAAGAGACAAATCTGAACGTATCTTCCAGGCAGTTTCTAGACTGGGTTAACAAGGATGGGAAGACCCACTCCAAACGTGGGTCCTCAGGCTGACTCCTAGCTGAATAAAAAGGAGAAAGCCAGCAAGCTCCAGCACCCATGCCTCTCTGCTTCCTGCCTGGTGACAAGGGACAGCCAGCTGCCTCTAGCTCCCACTGTCATGACTTCCCCACCATCACAGGTTAGAGCCTTAGACGGTGAGCCGAACAAACCTGCCCTTCCAGAAGTTGTTTTCATTGGATGTTTTGCAATAATAATAATAATAATAATAATAATAATAATAATAATAATAATAATAATAATGTAACTTACACATTGCCCAAGCCTGGTTACATTGATAGTTTGGACATGTCTGAGTTTTCTCTCTGTGTCCATTCAACCCTGAATGCTCCCGACCCCATCTAGTCTCAGAAGCTAAGCAGAGGAGGGCCTGGTTGTTACTTAGATGGAAGACATGATCAGCTTCAAAGCTATCAGGAAGGACACACTAATGGCAGGCAGGAAAGCAGTGAAGAGCGTTTCAGCCACTTAAGCTGGGAACAGTCAGCAGTTGCGGACTTTTCTCCCCTCAGGAAATAAAATCTGCATTACAGACCTAGGGTCTGGTGAGAACCAATGTCAAGACCTCAGAAGGAGACACAGAAGTGTAACACTACCAAGTATCTACTGACTCTAGCTGCAATCCATGATCTTGGAAAATAAAACAAGGACAAGCAAGCCTGTTCCCTGAGTATGAAATTAGGATTTAGAAGCCCCCTCACGCAAGATTCAAGAGGGTAAGAGGGAAACGAGCAGAGAGAACCCTCGATTGGCAGGCTTCACCGCTGTGACCTCAGCAACAATTAACTAGCCTTCCAGGGTTCTTGAAGAGAGATACCACGCCCACCTGTGGAAAGCCATTCCCACGTCAGGACTGAGCGTGGATATAGGAATGATTATCACCCCTTGGCTTGGGCTTTAGAGTAAAACATTTGTGGTATTTGTACTCTCACGGAGAAACTTCCTCACATTTTCTAAAACCGGATCATTCTTATTTAAAGATCACCATGTGCATACCCATCGAGGTTGAATGAGTTGTCAAATTCATGTGTTTTTGTAGGAAGCCCATTCCCTTGCTTCCTTGAGGCAGGGCTGTTCTTCGTGGAGGTTATCAGAAGACTAGCTGCTGCCCTGGTCTCCTGTGCCAGGCTCCCTTCCGGACTGATCATTTCCCTGCTAGCTGGAGATAACCTCACATTGACTCAAAATTCTTCCACTCCACATCTGATTCCATCTTCATCAGAAAGCCTTCCTAGATGGGGGCTGAACCTCAACAGTCCCATATCTTGGTTCACTCCCAGACCCCAAGCTGACTTTCAGTTGAACTTCAGTGGAAAATCTAAATCGAGTGATCGTCAAAGGACAGCTTCAGCTTGTCTTGACTCCATTTTCTAAGCCAAGAGCAATGAGCAATATTCTCAGAAACAGATTGTGCTTGATGACTTCTCTTCGAGACATATAAAATAGGCGAAGGATCCATAAAACACAATTATGCCTAGGCCTTGAGAAAAATTTTAATTATCCATACATTCAAGCTACATGTTTGCGTCTCACCTTTCTACCGTTGATGTCCTCCCTGAAGAGCCATCTGTACGCTCTTAGCAGGTTAACATGGGCACAGTCTTTAGACCCTGAGGCCCTAGCAGTCTGATTTTGTCCTTTCTCTCATTGTTCATTTTCTCCCTTGCCACAACCTATACTTGACCACCTCCTTCTTCACCCACCTTGTCCTTTTGACTCCCGGTGCCACCACCCCATCCAGGCCTCTATCATTTCCTCCCCACACCCCGTCCACAGCAGCCCACTAGCTCGCGAGTCCTCGGGCTCTTCACTTCTTAAGGCGTCCTGTGCATCCTTGCCAGATGAAACAGGTTTTGATGACATCTCTTCTCATTTTGGATACTCCAGGGTCCCCCATTGTGTCTAGAGTTTAATGCATATGAAGCCCACCTGCTTATGGAATGGATCCACCCAAAAATTCCACATGTAGATTTTTCAACTGTTTCCCTGTGTATATGACCCCAAATCGTCCAGAGGTAAAATTTTCTTGCCAATTTCTAAGCAAAGAGAATCACCTCTGTCTACATCATTATAAGACTTGGTAGCAGCAGACAACTGACGGTGGCCCACACAGGGAAAAAGAAATTCTTATTCATAATGAACCCTTAAAATTCACACATAAAAAGATATTCACACTGTAAAAGGCGATCGATAAGAGGGCTAAGAAGGAGACAGAAAGAGAAGTAACTAAGAAATCTGGCAATAGATATTTTTAAAGGCTGCTAAATTTTTCAAAGAAGAAAAGGAAAATTAGCAAAATGAACATAGGACTATAAACCTAAACCAAACAACTTAAAATCTTGACACAGAAAATTACTATATGAAATTTTGTAAATATAAGCAAAGTGTAATGTAGAGCTGAAAATAAAATTAGTAAACTAGATGAAAGTGAATAAATCCCACAAAATATAAAGAAGTGGATTGAAATAAAGAAGCAATGGTACACAGAATCAGGCTCCCATTTGTTTAAAGAGGTAGACATTTTAGCAGATATGTGTATATAGATACTAAAATTGAGAAGTGGTACTTGAAGACATAATTTTTATGAAAAGCAAGTCTCTGAAACGTAATACTCTCAAAAGGTTTAAATTTCTGGAACATTATATAATTTTTAAAAAGTTTTTCAAAATCCAATGAAATTCTTCCAATATAAAAGTAGTTTTAATGGATTGGATACTATAATTATTCACCTACATGCTTAATATGATGCTAAATGACATGTTGCTTATAAAAAACAGGGCTGATAGTAGTTATATAGATTAATCTCTTCCACTCATATATCAAAAGTTCTAGTGGGACCAAATAGAATTTCTAATAGTTCAAGGAAGATCAACTTATTCTCAGTTGAAACAGAAAATAAGTAAAATTGATCATCTTCCAGGCTGTCATTCACTAAAAGCATTTGGTTCATGGAAACTTCAGGAATGTACCTTATATTCCTCTACACTTTCAGGCCCTCTGGTATCACTGGAAATATGAGTTCAGGAGTGAATGAATAATGGAGATTTATTCTCCTATTTATAACTATAAATGAGTAACCCTGAAGTTTCCATAGAACTCAAGTCTACATGAGTCTAAGTGGGTCTATATGAATCTACATGAATCTATGTGAGTCTGCATGAATTTACGTGAGTCTATATGAATCTATGTGAGTTTATATGAATCCCCATGAGTCTATGTGAGTCTATGTGCATCTACATGATCACACACCTGCCCTAACATATAAATACACAGAGCACCCCACTCTGCAGAACTCTGTAGTGTAAAGAACATGAAAATCCTCCTTACTTCCTACATCTTAGTCAAAGACCAGACAATAGGCAATTTTAAAAGGGTAGGCATTTTTAATTTCCTGATTGTAAAGAACACTGTATGCTCAAGATACAATGATATTTCACTAAATATTTTGATACTCCCAGCTAATAAAAGCAGAGGGCTAGAGGTGCGGCTTTGTGATTATCTAGTATGCTTTGGGGCCCAAGTTTTCCTTGCAAGGAAAGGAGAGAAAAGGGTGGAAAGACACAGGAAGAGGGGAAGGGGGGAAAATGAAAGGAAGGAAGGATGAATGGAAGAAAGAATGGAGAAGAAAAGGAAAGAGGAAGTGAAGAAACGGCCAGCAAGATGGCTCAGCGGGTAAAGGCACCTGCTACCAGTGCTAACAACCTGAATTTGATCCCTTGGACCAATTGTATGGAAGGAGAGAACTAACTGAGAAGTTGCCCTCTGACCTCCACACTCACGTGTGGTATTCGAATGCCTACACACACACACACACACACACACACACACACGAATAAATAAATAGATAAAATGTCTAAAAATGTCTAAAAGTGAAAAAGAAGATTAGGAGGAAAGGAGAAAAGGAGAGGGAGGAAGAGGAAAAGCAGACAACAGAACTCTTGGAAAGGCCATGAGTCTACTTGAGACTGGAGGACTTGTCTGAATGATGTAGATAAGACAGCCTGTGCCCCATCTACAATGTCCTCTCACGACACCTGGGTCAACTAGCCTAATAAACAGCAGGAGGCATTCCCAGACAAGCCACTGATAAGACTATGAATAAGGAAGTTGGTCATTTACCAATTTTCATTATTCTAAACATAATACAAAAATTGCTCGTTCGTGATGTACACTTAACTTTCTGAACCTGAATTTTCTAACCCTTAAGTAGAGGGTGCATTTGAGATTTTCCACAGGAAACCATGCTTTTACTTAGTTAGTTAGTTAGTTAGTTAGTTAGTTAGTTAGTTAGTTAGTTATAATTATGCTTCAGGGTAAAAGCCACCCTGAAATAATTACACAATGGGATGGCCCGACGGACCACTGACCGGTCAGGGTCTATATCCACTGATTATCCCACCCCATATCTACAAGCAATAACAGACAGTAGCGCCCCTCATGGCACCAGGCTTGACTTAGCATCCCCCATACATATGTGATGTAATAGTCAACTGTGGGAAAGCAACATTATTTATGACCCTCATTGTAGTGGATACCATTGTTCTTATGTAGCCCATGGTCTACTTCCTTTTCCTAAACTGCTCTAATTTCCTTTGAGGACTTTTGCTCACAGGCCAAGGACAAAAGAGACAGTTAAAGTCCATCTTTTCCCTCTCTGTAGGTATGCCAGAGAAGTCAGGCCAGTCATTAGCAATTTGATCTTGTGCAGAAGAATAATAAAGGCGCCAGCAATACTTGGATGCCTCCATTTTGGTGGTAGAATCCAGATCAGGTTGTTCCCGCAAGTTGTCTGGTGTCTCCAACCACTTAGAAATGCCCAGTCTGACGTCTCCCCCATCTCAAGCCTGGTTCTCTAGCCCTCCAACTCTGTGCTTCTTGTCCTGACCAAGTGAATTTTCTTTAGCCTAACTTAGCCTAAAGCATTTATTCTGATTGAAAGCAGAGCACCCCGAAGCATCCTTTTCAGATAAGATGCAGAAATATGCAACAATTTCCTAAGGGTGCTCAAACAGTAAGAGGATGGTGATCTCATGGCCTCCCACCCAGCATTCTCTCCTGTTGCATCCAGATGAGGATGCTCACATAGCGCTTTGCACAAAAGGAGCTTGAATTTCCAAAAATGGAAATGTCTTCAAAGTTTTGCATTCTAGGAGTAATGTCTCTTTTGGAAAAAAAAAAAAAAACTAACAAGTTGGACAACACACACGAAGGTGGAAGAGCCGCGTCTGCTTCCACCACCATGCCTTCTTATTTGTTTCATCTTGCAGTTGCCTGAGTCAGAATCCTGCTGGTATTTTTTTTTATAAGGAAAAATGAGTTTACATTTAGTTCAGATATTGGGTTATTGACATCAATAGGATGTCCTTTTCCTTTAGGGAAGTATTTTCCTGAAATCCTTCGGGGCTGTGTTTTCTTAGATGTATTTTATGCGAGTGTTGCTTGCGTGTATGTAGCTGCACTGTAGTGAAGAGGACGTTGGAGCTCCTGGAACTGGGCTTGCACGTGGTTGTGAGCTAAGAACGGAATCTTGGTCCTCTAAAAGATCAGCAAGTGCCCTCTCTCCAGCCCTTACCCTCAAATACTTCTGCTTTGAACTCAAATGCCACAAAAGAAGCACTCACCATGCCTTGAGCATTTGACCAAAACAAGAACACAGTGATCCCCTGGCCTGCATTAATACAGTGCTCTCACGTCTTCACACCGCTCTCCAAAGTCAGGGCCAGCTTCCCAGTTGAAAGTAGACAGAACGGGCGCTTACAGGTACTGGGTAACCTGACCACGTCACATACCCGAGATGCAGTGGAGCTGCAGTGTGAAGCCCTCATTCCTTCCACAAGTTCCTCTCCCCTCTCACAACCCTACAGAGAGCAGCAGAGCGCAGTCCTCTCCCTTCAGCTACCAACGGCTTGATGATGAGGATGGTGACGTCACTCAGTTCTGACAACCGCCGCCCAAACCCCAATCCACCTCAAGCTAAGTTTGCCAGCAGGGTTTTAAAACCACAAGCAATGTGTGTTCTAAGGGATGTGCAATATTAAAATGACTGAAAAGACAACATTCTGTCCCATTTGATGCACTGATGTAAGCCAAAAAGCTTTGCGTCTCAAGAAAAAAAATAAGAAAAAACTGCCTTACAGGGAGAAACCTACTTTCGTTTCTCCCCTAGAATTCTTTCCCCTCCTGGCCTGACACACTTTGGGAAATTTAACTTACATATCAATGGGAATTTCCATTTTAACAGATGTACACCTCAAATTCAATCTGTCTATGCGACCTTTTGCAAAAGCTGCCTAGCCCAGTAGCGAGCACAGAAATAGTTCTGTGGAATGTTTCTTTAAAACCTTTAGCAGTCTAGAAAAAAAGAGACACACCTAAGCTTATTTTTCCCATCTGGCTCCAGCGCTTCAGTTCATGGGCAAAGTCTATGTATTTGCATTGGCAGGAAGAAGCATGTGATTTCCCAACATCACCTAGGAGCGCCGTGGAATTGACCATAGAGCTAATGAGGCACGGTGGTGAATATCGTTCTTGTAACAGTATCAATTGTTTCAATATGTGAAAGTCTGTTTTACTCTATGTACTGAATAGCCTCAAGTCTAGTCATCCTAAAGACGAACTCATGAGTTAATCAGTGGCACAGCCTGCGACCATCTTTGAAAATAAGTCGAAAGGCACATGTTGTTTGAGATGTCTGGGGGCGGGGAATAGCGATGGAAGATCTAAACATGCCCCCTTTGTAAAGTGATTATACAACATAACAGGGGCGTGGTCTAGACTTGCCCCTCAGTTATAGCAGAGAGTGAGACAGAGCCTCCATCCCACCGAGCTAACCTACCTTTAACAGGGGTTCTGATCCCATGCAGACCAACAGCGTATAACTGAGACGTTCTCTGCTACAACTCACATATGTAACGGTACTGTTTTCCTACTCGGCTGCCCTATTCCTCATCAAGAGACTGGAGTTTTGTACATCTTAAAAGTTTAAGTTGGGCTGATGATGTGGCTCAGTGGCACGCTTGCCTGGCAAGTGTGGGACCTTGTGGGACCTTGAATTCCACCCCCAGAACTAGGAGGAAAAAGATTACATAATGGCTATTATGTGCACCGAACAATCATTCTACCGTGCTTTATTTTTTATGTAATACTGTTTAAAGAACTCACAAGCCAGATTCCACACTCATAAACGCAAATTTCTTTCATATTACATTGTTTGTCTATAGCTCAAGCCAACAAAACTGCCCTAATTGTTAACCCGCCCAGCTGCCTATATGTAGAACTTACGGGGTCCTGCTCAAGGGTGATATAAGTGGGTAAATGAAGGATATTCTTACCCGGGATATAGGGGTATGAGATATTTTCAATTCAAAATCCAAACGTTCATGCTGCGTATGTGTATAATTCAAAGGAAGCCACCGAGTAGCCTTAACTTTCGCTTTCTCAACACCAGCATCACTGGCTGATTGCATCTGTATTCCTTTATCTGCAAACAGGGCAGGGCCCCAAGAGGTAGGAGTGTGGATGCCCTGTGACAGGGCAAAGGTCCCTCTGCTTTAACAGCAGAGGGCAGAGATGGAAAAACCAGCATCCAAGTTCTTCCACTGACAGCCTCATTGTTTATACCAGATGTGGTAATAAATAGTCTTTGCTCACACCGTATTAACCATTCAGATTCCATTAGACCTAAAGTATATGACACCCTACAATTCCCAAGATAATAAGTCTAAATAGTTCCCTGTTGTAGAATATTGATTTAAGATGTGTTGCATTTGTTTCTGCTGTGGAATATTTGATTACTGATGCAAAGATTTGTTGCACTCTTTCATGTTGCTTTTGCTTAACTCTGCAAAGCTGTGTTATTTGCCTGTCTAGAACACCTGATTGGTCTAATAAAGAGCTGAATGGCCAATAGCAAGGGAGGAGAAAGGATAGGTGGGGCTGAGAAGCAGAAAGAATAAATAGGAGAAGAAATCTGAAAGGAGAAAATCAGGGGCCAGCCAATCAGCCAAACAGCAAGTCACAGAGTAAGAAATAAAGTAAGATACATAGAATAGAGAAATGTAAAAGCCCAGAGGCAAAAGGTAGACAGAATAATTTAAGTTAAGAAAATCTGGCTAGAAACAAGTCAGGCAAAGGTCAGGTATTTATAAGAATAAGACTGTGTGGTTTATTAGGAGTTGTAAGAGCTAAAGAGGTGGGGGTAAGACAGAAAGAAAACCCGACATTTCCCTAATCCTGGAGCTTTTCCCCCAGAGGAGATTATCTTTTTGCCCTTTCACTGTGTAACAGTTTGAGTGTGGACCATCCCCATACCTTATGGTGCTATTTTGAAGACTACAGAATCTTTAAGCAGTAAGGGCTAACTTATACAAATACATCAAATGGAAAGGGGCCTTGAAAGACATGCCAGCCCCTGGCCTCTGCTGTTCTCTCTGCTTCCTGACTCACCATGACAAGAGAAGCCTCTGCTACACACTGTCATAGCCACCGACTCTGCCATAGCCACCGACTCTGCCATGGGCCACCGACTCTGCCATAGCCACCGACTCTACCATGGGCCACCGACTGTGCCATGGGCCACAGGCCTCTGAAAGACTGAGCCAAAACAAGCATGCCCACCCTTTTGTTATTATGTCGAGGAATTTGGTCACAGTGACAAAAACTAACACACAGTGACATACCAGACATGACAAATTCCAGTTCTCCAGGATTTTCCTTAGCTTTATTGGGCTATAGGTTAAAACAAAAAATGAACATGCATATATTTAAGGTAGAACAAGCTTGATGTTTTGACAGACATACATACCATAAAATGATTGCTACAACAAAGTAGTTAACATAGCCAATCATCTTATATAATAACTGTGTGTGTGCATGTGTGTGTGCATGCGTGTGTGTGCATGTGTGTGTGTGTGTGTGTACATGCGTATGTGTGTGGTAATAACACTTACTAGGCACCTTCTTAGCTGGGATAAGAGGAAGAAGCACGTGGTGCCCTATGGAGGATACATGTGAGCACGTTTCTCCTCTTCATCAAAATCAGCTGCAACCAAGTCTCTGTCCATCTACTGTTATCACAAGGATGGACCAACAGTGTTGAAAGTCTGGCTGCTACCCTTGCAGGCAGCTAGAGCCTCACATCCGTCAGAGAAAGAGTGCCCCCACAGGCCATCATTAACCTGCCAATTCTGCCTCCAAACAAGGCGGACAAGAGCTCACTAATTTGAAGATCAAAAAGCCACTTGTCCATTATATAATTGGAATGAAAGGCAAAATGTTGCCGTTCTGAAGAGCACAGCAATTACTAGCTGTTAATTGCTCTCTCGTGGTGGCTCAGTTTTAATTAAAAAGAACAGCTCGTTGCGGGCCGATAAGCAGTCGCAGAGACCACTGGTTTAATCAACAAAGCAGAAAAATTTGTTTCTGCTGCAGCCAGCAACAGCTTGAGAAATCTTCAGATGTCCAATTGAGATTAAAAACTGTCTATTTAGGGCAGTCAGATTTTATTTTAAGCAAGAAAATGACTATTTGAAGTCTTCCAGTGGAGGCGTCCCAGCCACATCCCCGCTGGTGCCACGGGGACTAATCGCAGGCTGACGTTGTGATCGCTCAAGTACGGAAATTTAGCGACTTTGCTCTTGACTTCATCATTCTTAGGTAATTGGCCTGTCTGAGGTGAGTACTCTTTTTCTTGTTTTTTTTTTTTCTTTCTTTCTTTTTTTTAACAAAGCACTTTAAAGTATAGAGGGCCCACAGACTGTGCATTTAATTACTGTTCATATTTCATGCCGTCAGGCTGAATTTCATTTAAAAAGAAAATGATTTACCTATCCTTAAAAAGCCTTCTCTGCTCTGTTATGGCTGGGTGTGCGGCCACCCCCAGCCCTGCCCACACACAAACACGCATGTGCTTTCAGGGGGTCTATGCTTTCATTGAAAAAGTGACACACACAAAACACACATGTGCCATGTTTAGGGCATCAAAGCTAATTCTATAAGATGTTCTCTGTCTTTTGTATCCTTGTTCAGCAGTTGTCAAATGACAGCCATCCTATGGGGGTATGTAAGCACTTTCTGGAAAGATAATACCACATTTGGTGAAAAAGGTTTCCTGGGTTAAGTGGGATTGTGTGGTCTTAATTTGCTGGCATCTCCGACTGCAGACAGTGTGCCTCTTTTCTTTGTAGGTCATGGCAGGTGGGCAGCTGCTGGTTCTGCCTGCTTGGCCTCTCCATTGTCTCCTAGATTCAGTGGAGAGGTAGCTCTGGTCCTCCAGCAGCAAGGCAATGCCTTTTCCATTATCTAATCACGAGATGCATCCCTCTAAGGTTTCTGGATAAGATTCAAAGGTGTGTCAGTCACAGCAGCTGCGGCAGGAACCGATGACCAACCCTTTCCTCCACATCAGTTAGGACAGCATTCTTTCTACAGCACCAAGTGGCTCAGACATAGCCTCTGGGGAGATCTGTCCCCCCAGGAATACTAAAGTCTCAAATTAACAATGCTCTTAAAAATACAGCCTATAAGCGTGTGTAGAAAAATGGATGCTTTAATTGGAGTAATAAAAAACCTAAAAAATTAATTTGTTAATCCTTATCTTTTCTTTGAACACAGTATCCTGTCAGGCTGATGGGGGCTGGTACCTCGTACAGGCCTGTGCAACTAGACAGTGAAGAGCCTGTAGCTCTCCCTCCTACAGAGGAATTCATCACTGAGTTTCAAATTAACTTTCTAATTACAATGGTGCTGTTTTCCAGGAGGAAGAGGGGAATTCTATGGGGTTTTCTTCTTTTATCCAAAAAACGATGCTCGACCTTTGCAACAAAGGCTAAAACCAATTCCAGCTTCATGCTCAACTGTGACTGACCATGAGGAATTCCTTAGCCTCCTCAACCTCAGTTCAGTCCATGAAGAAGATAATTCTTTCAAAGGGTGCTTACAAAAACTAGATAAAATAATATTGTGAACATCGGACAATGAACGACAGTTGCTTAAAGGAATGTGCAGTTCTATAAAGACTCCCCACTGGGCTCTTTATGGTCAGACCTGAAAAGCATCCCGAAGTCACCATGCTACCACTCAATCTTGGCATCACCAGCTGGTGACACAAAGAATCTGACTGCAATTTTCTTTCACGGAAAGGTGTTGGGTGGAAAAGACAGAACTATTTTCTCAAGTTTCAGCTCCTGAAAATGTCCTCAGAGTGTTAGTGAGCGGAAGAAATGATGATATACACGCATTTTTTGCCAGATTCCTCCTGCAAATCCTGTCAGTCCCGGAAGTAGGGTGGATATGGGGAGGTAAAGTTTAGTCAAGTGATAAGCCCCTCATATGTGCAGCAAAATCTCCTGATCTGAAAAGACTATTGTGATAGTTAATTTTCATTGTCAGCCTGGCAGAATTTAGAGTTCCCAAAGAAGCTCTGTGAGGGAGTTTCCGGCGAAGTTTAACTGAGAGGCACCATCCTGCAGGCGGGTTCCAGACAGGCTAAAGAGGGAAAGGCGAGCCTAGGCCCAGCATCCATCTCTTTCCACGCCCAGCTGTGTCCCGGCTGTGTCCAGCCGTCTGCACTTTCTGCCATGCTCTTCCACCATGCCGGCTGCTTCCCACTTACGCCAGGAGCTGAAACACACCCCTCTCCTTAAGCTGCTTCTGTCAAGGGTTTAGCTAGAGCAATGAGAACACTGGGAATGTATAATGAATATACCAAGATAACAATTTATTTTCCTAAAATAATACTTTTCTGAAACACATTTCAAAGTCATTGACTCTGGGCATTCTGTTGCTGGGAATTACAGGACATCTTTTATATCTCACTAATGGAAACTTTGAAACCGTTGCTGCACTCAATGGAAAACTCAGGGCCTAGATGGATGGGTAGTTGCCACCTGTAGCCAGCCGGCCTGCAGCTGGTCACGGAAAAACAAAGGGATGCAGTCCAAATGGACTCCCAAGAGTCTTGTGCAAATATTCACCTTTAGAAACTTCCAGAGCAAGTCCAAGAAATAGCCACTACATTATTCTGCTCTCAGATAAATGCCAAAACTAACGGCGATTAATACGCTTCATCATGGGGTCTCCTGTGCAAAACAGGACTTGCTGGAAAAGGTAATAGTGGGGGCCAGACAGATGGCAGAGCTGATAAGAGCCCTTGCTTTTGTAGAGAGCTGGAGTTAGGGTCCTGCGTTAGAAGACTCCTAGCCCCATCCCTCCAGCTTCAGGGAATCCAATGCCCTCTTGGGCCCTCCATGGCACCTACA
>NC_022009.1:62022538-62024702 GCF_000317375.1 Microtus ochrogaster | reverse complement strand
ATTAAAGTCCAGAAGCCCTGGATCCCAAAACAAACTGAAGAGTCTTTATGTAATTTCTTAACTTTTTCAATGGAGAAAAAAATATCCAGAAGATGAACTCTCCTACTTTAGTAGTTGTAAGTGTACAATTTGGACACTTAGCATACATTCATGGGTATACACCCATCACTAATATCAATCCAGAATATTTATATCACAACAAACTGAAATTCTACATTTTAAACTCTAATTTCTCCTTTCCCCCTCCCGCCAAGCCCCTAGTGCTCATTTGCTGTTCCACTGACTGTCCCTGTGCACTTACCTACTGCAAGCGCCTTGTATATGTTAAATCAGACATAATCATATATGTTAAATCAGACATAATCATATATGTTAAATCAGACATGATCATATATATTAAATCAGATATAATCATGATCCTTTGGTGTCGGCTTATTTCACTTAGCATAGTGCTTGCAAGGCTCAACCAGCTGTGGCATGAGGCTGGAATGCCTTCCTTATAAGGCTGTGTGACACTCCTTGGTGTGTTCACACCATGTTTTATTTGCAGGTTCATCTGCTGGTGGAGACCAGTGCCGTTTCCACAGTCTCGGTTGCTGCATATTGTGCTGTTAGTAACACTGGGTTTTAAGGCTGAAATCTGTAACTATCAACAAGAGTCAATGGGAATCCAAACTCAAACGGCTTCTGACAATAGCCTATCTGTCCACTGCAGGCCCATGTCTTCAGTTGACTAAGTCAGGAAGAGCGAGTCAAGATCCCTTTATTTCCTTTGTGCTCTATACGGCCAGAAGACATTCAGCTCTCTTCTGATGAAGCAGCTTCAGTCTTTTGGGATCAATTACTGAGTTAAAATCCCCCTTCGCCACACACTGATCTGGAACTCACTTGGTGCTAACTAAGGTCAAACAATGTGTTTCTGGGGCTTTTCTGTACACTAGCCCCTCTGTACTGCCCAGGGCGTCAGACCAGTGTACCCTGACTACTAAGGGATTCTGGCCAATGCCACAGCAAAGGCCCACATTCACCTTGCGGCTGGGGCGGGGGGGGGGGGCATGGACTTTCCACACTTCCTGTTTCTAGCTCCCAGGAGGCACCTGTCACCGTGGTCATGGTGCTGTCCTGACTTTCTCAGGTTTGCTTTTGAGCCTCTTTGCTTCCCTCCTCACCCTTGCATGAAGGTTTATCAGAGGAAACACTTGCCCTGCCAAGGATGGCCTCCATGCTGGGACAGATTAATCCAAGTTGAGTGAATTTCCTCCAAGGAGGACACTAATTATTACGAAGGCACTTAGAACACAATGCGAGCTGACATCTTCCAGACCATTCCCTGCCAACTCGGCATTGTCTTAGTGTCAGACCCTGTCAGTTCCCAGCCTTAATTACATCCTGTTTACAAACATTAGGCCTGACTTCAGATGAAGCCCTAACAGAGGTTGACAAAGGTCAGGGTCACATGGCTAGGATGTTATCTGTCTGTACTGGGCTCCCATAAACCAGAGGGAGCTGGCTGATGCCAGAGATAGCTTCAGAGCACAGAAGTGCAGGGGGGCGGTCGCTGGATATCTAATCTCCGTGGACACATTTACATCCCGGCTGCTCAGCACTGGGGCAGCAAGAGGGAATCCATACAGAAGGCCAGACTGGTACTCCCTGATATCCGAAATCCCTGAGGGTGGACAAAGGTGTTGGGAAACCTACTGTCTCAGGAAGGCCTGTGTCATCCTAAGCAGGAAACAGCAAACGCGAAGCACAAAAAAAAAGAACAAGATTTATTCCAAGAGGGGATGGAGACCTGGTTTGTTTCTTATAAACCTCGTTAATTTTTTATTGTGTGTACATGGGGTTGGGGGGGTGGCTACATATGTGTGCATGTGGAAACCAGAGGACAGCTTCCAGTGTCCTTCCGAAAGAGCTTCCCACTTGCTACTTTGCATTTGAAAAACAGTCTCTCCTTAACCTGGAGCTCATCTAGTAGGCTCAGCTATCTAGACAATGAGGTACCAAGGCCCAATGGTCCTTCTGCCCTCATCTTCCCGGCTCACAAGTGCTTGCCACCATGCTCAGGAAATCAGCTTTTCAGACCTGCAGTTAAAGTTCTTCTCTGAATGAACTAATTCCCCAGTGGTCCTTGTTATTTTTGAAATGTTTTTATGTTAGGGTC
>NC_022009.1:62016796-62022364 GCF_000317375.1 Microtus ochrogaster | reverse complement strand
GACAACTTAGTTTTAGGTAAATTATATGTGCTAAATTTATAAGTAACAAACTAGATATACATTAAATTTCTCTTAATTCCAACCAGTTAAAATAATAGATAATATCATAACTCATGATCATAATATTTTTTAGGTTATAGTCTCATTGGTCCCTTGTCAAATTTCTATATGTACAAAAGGGAAACAGTAGCCTAATTAAACGGGGAAAGTCAACATAAAAGTAAATTTTCTCACCCCCAGACTAGGCACTAGCCCACATTCTAGAAAGTTAGCCTTTCTTGTCTGTATTGCCTTTTCTGTATCCATATGAACACTAGTCACTAGACACTGGTTTAGCTACACTGTTTGCTCCCTCCACAAACCCTACCCCAACCACCTGCTATCTTTTCCTGTGATGGCTCCCTATCTTACAACACTTCAATTTCTTTAACTGTTCCTCTCTAGAGACACTGCTCTAAGCCTTGAAATTCCCATAATGATCACAAAAGCGTGCATATGTAATCAAATGAATTGCTTAGGTCTTACACATTCGGTTTTTTGCAGTATCAAGACTTTTTCTGTGCTTGGCCATCTCACATCGGAGTCTAGTTCCAAGCTATTCACAAGGCTGCCTCCATAAACACACTCCTTGACTGAAGGACAACAGACAATTTTGTTTTAGCTGAATTCCTAGGCTAAGACTGTTCTTAGCAATGATCTCTACAGTGTTTCTTGTCTTTTCCACCTTTCCACACATCATGTCCTATGCCACCAAGACCTAAACCAGGTCAACTACTTATCACTTCCCAAGTTCATGTATCCCCAGAGCTTTGATCTATTGCCACCAATGGACAAGTCTGCATTTTCCAGGTTTAGCTTTAACTCCTTATCTCTCTTTCTTCCTCATCTCTGTCATGTGTATCAGTAACACACTGTCCATCCTGACACAAAGAAGCTGAGGCCCAGTCACTACCAGGGCTTTCTTCCCAGCCCTCTCATCCTGGATAGAAGAAGCACCGTTCTCCTGATCCCCAATCTTCAGAGCATCCTTTATTCAGACCCAGAACTTTATTCTGGTGGGAGCTCCATCTTGTCCATTCTTCAAGGCAACATCACCTGAGTCACAGACACAGATGTTGCTCAGAACATCTGGTGAATAAGTAGATTGAGGGCAGAGAAAACAGCTCAGGGGGTTCAAGAGTCTCAATCCCCAGCACCCATTTTTTAAGAGGCAGGGTGGTGTTTCATGCTCTATACCATGCTATATGGGGGAGGCAGGTTGTACCGACAGAAGCCTGGGGCTTCTCTGTCAGTCTTGCCTGTCAGTGGGCTCCAGGTTTAGTGAGGGATCTTGTTTAAGAAAGAAAAAAATGGGGGGGGGCTTTCATGACACTCCTCTTCATCCTTCAACTCTTAAGTTCTTTTTGAGTGTGGGGGGGTGAGATTTACCACGTATCCCCAGACGTTCTGGAACTCACAGAGATTCCCACCTACTCTGCCTCACTAGTGCTGGGATTAAAGGTATACACCACCACACCCAGCCTCGGCTCTGATTTCTTTTTACCCTCTCTTCTGCAACATTCCCTAAGCCTTTGGAGGTTGGGGATGACACAGATAACCCATTTAAGGCTGAGTGTTTATTTGCCCCTTATTCTCTGAACTTGGGCTAAATATAACTGTCTGCATTAACCATAACCTATGCAAAACTGAGCTTCTTTGTTCAGAGCTGATAACAACTCTAGTCTATGGATATAAACACAAATATGGAAAGGGCTCCCCATTCAAATAAGACATTGACGTTGCAGCCATGAGCACACAGCGGCTATGTTTATCTGCACAAGTCCTTCAACTTTCTATCATGGAGAGAGGTTCCCATGAAGCCTCAGCCCTTCTGAAAAAACCAATGACTGTTAAGAGTGGCTGAAGTGGAGGACGCCATTTTATCTAGTTCTGCAGCCACTAGAGAGGAGATGGGAAACAACTTAGAGGGAAAGGAAGGTGACGCCAGAGGGTAACAGGAGAGTCACATAATCACAGAACTCTGCATCTGTGACTGAAGCTGCCCAAAATAAAAAAAAAAAGTGATAGGGAGCAATAAAGAAAGATACCCAGGGTCAAGTTGTGACCTCTACAGGCGAATGCATGTGTATGAGCGTGCATGCACACACATATGCACACCCATATCCATCATCAATCAATAATAAACAAACAGATGAAAATCGCAATGAGTGAACCCATAAATTTATAGACAGATTCTGCAAAGCCAATGGTCTTATCATTTCTTTCTCCACAATATCTCAGTTCTGTTTCTCACTTCCTCCCTGACTGGCATCCCCATTTTCAAGACTTCCAAGAGTTTGTATTAACACAATTATGGTTGCTTTCGATTCCTTGTCTCCCCATCTAATCCCTCCCAACCACAGTTAGAAACAGTAAAAGTAGTCATCGATAAGCATGGTGTTCAGTTTTACCTAAAAACGCCGGCCCTTTGCAACTATCCTCCGGCATAGTCTACCTTGTCACATGAAAATGTCAAGTAGCTCTAGGCCCAGGTTCAGCTCCTGCCAAGTGTGACTTATTCTCCTACCACAGGATGACAATGCAACACTGTTAACTACCTTTGAATTGTCATCCTCAGAACACTCTGTGGTCCAGACCAGCTTTCCTAACTCACGGGAGATTATGTCATGAGGAACCAGATCCAAGGTTGGCATAGAGACAGGTTACAGTCTTGCTGCTCATGCATGGAGTCCATAACACAGACCTCTGCCCACCATGTAGGATGTGGAGTTCTCTAACAACAAACAACTTTACAGCGGTAAAACCGAGGTCAAAGTCAAAGTGAACCAAAATCCCAGGTGTGGAGGAATCAAGCTGCTGTGCTCACTGGGATGAGCTGTAGGCACTGAAGGTCACTGAAGACCAGCAACATCATATTTTAAGATATTTCCACTGTACAACTGTCCAGTCCATCTTTTCTGGGCCGTCCATCCAGTAGTGAAATGGCCAAGAGGAGTATTTATCAATTAGCAGTAGGACTAGACACGGAGGGTCAAGACAGGGGGAGAAAGGAGGACAGGAGGAAAAATGAAGAGAAGAATGGATTCTTTTCTGCCAAACCTGGAGGGAGCGTGATAAAGCTGGCTCTCTGCATGCATTACAAAAGCATTTGAGTACTAAATACAGTTTAAAGATGGACGATAATCATCTGTTATCCAGGTCACATTGACACATTAATGGCTCTGTTTGTAAGTCCTAAGACAAGATTAATAATTAAGGGCTTTAAAAACATCAGGCACGCTTGCAACCTCTTCCCTCCCCTGAAAAATAACCATCCTGCCATTTGTCAGGGGTTGTTTTCTGCTGCCCACGTTCATAACTTCTGTCTTGTGTACAGCTTACTGCCCCATCAGAGCTGGGTAACAGCCCTGGCTAGTTTCTCTGGAAATATACCCCGATATTTCACAACAATCCCGTCTGCAACGGCATGTTTTACTAATCCAAACAAGACAAAAATCTAGTTTGATGAGGAAAAGATTTAAAAGGGCCAGGAAGAAACCATGCCAGTATACCAGCTCCTACTTTGGTATTTGGGCACAAGTAAAGGCCCGAAGTTCAAGGAATCTTCAGAATCGCTAACGCCAGGAAAGAAACTCTTTCTAAACAAGACAAAAAAAAAAAAAAAAGACACTGGCATAAGCAAAACCTCTACAGCAATGAAGCACAGACTCAAAAAATAGCATTTTGAAAATAATTTATGTTGCCAACTTCCCACTGCCTTGTTTACAGCAGACAGAGGGGCTGGGTGGAGGCAGAGACTACAGATTTAGATTGCAAAAAGCAGGGAGCCAGAGAAGGAGGCTCTGAAGGTACAGAATGGAACAGGAGCCCTGAGCACTGGGGGTGGGGGGTGGGGTGAAGAGCGAGGGAGAAATGGGTGGAAAGCATCTCTGCCTGCTCACACTGCCCAATGAGGTGTCTGGCTCCCAGACAACACTATCTGTAATTTAATAAAGTTAAATACTTTAGTATGAAAATGCCTTAAACATGGACTGGGTACAGAATCTGTCCTCATTTCCTTCCTCCAGACAGTAAGGGACCGTTCTGAGTATCAGCATCACTGGGAAATATGGGAAGGCTGGGGGGTGGGTTGGACACTGTCATGGAGCCTCCTATATATCAGACTCTGTATGTCACTCTCTTAAAATACCTGAGAGCTGCTACATTAGAGAATCAATTTTCCGTAATATTCAATTCAACTCTTAAAATAACTAAGCACAAAGAATATAATATTTGGGCCTCTTTGGTCAGTAATAAAAAAAAGTTTTTAACAGAGATTTCAGCATAAAAACACAGAGGGAAAATGGGGATCGGGGCTGTCTATGGGAGCCCCCCCCATATGCCACAGCTGGAAGAGCAGCTGCCTCCTGCGACTTCCAGGACAGGACCAAGCAGAGCCCCTTCCCGAAAGGACCCACCTCACCTTTGGTTCCAGCACCAAGGCTGCTCTCCCGGGTCCGTCTGCTCCTCTGTCCTTCTAGTCAAAGGTGCAGAGCCGGGAGGAGAAGCCAAGAGGAGCTGCTAGGGGACCTTGCCCCAGGCCAGACCCCAGGAACAATATTATTCTATACTCCTATGACAGCACCACTCACTCGCTCCATTGCGCCGGCCCATATTTTGGGCAGCTGGGAACGGGCCAACTCCAGCAGGGCCTGCAGCCTAGACAAACAGCAGTCATCCTTTATTGATACAAAGTAAATACTCAGTGCCACCATACAAAGTAAATATTATTATCTCCATTTTACAGGGGAGAAAATTAAGGTAATCTATTTAGCAGGTTATGGTTAGGATTTTAACCTCAGTTTGTCTGACTCCAAGACATTAATTTTTTCAGGGAGCACGGTTTCCCCCTCAACCACACTAGTCTGCCTCCTAAGTCCTACCTAGGCTCAAAGAATCAAGAGGAAATATAACAAAGTGTTCTCTCTCACATTCAAACAAGGCATCTGGAAATGAAATCCTTTGTGTGCACGGGCTTTAATAATTGAAGCTCAGTCGTTTGAAATTTGGAAAACGACAATGTGAACAGTAAAGTAAAAGCGTCCTACCAGCCTCTCATCCATCACATTCTACACACACTCACACACACATTCACACTCACACACACTCATATACACTCACACACACATTCACACTCACACACACTGATACACACTCATACACACTCACACACACTGATACACACTCACACACATTCACACACACATTCACATACACATTCACAGTCACACACACACATTCACTCACACACACACATTCACTCACACACTCACACACATTCACATTCACACACACATTCACATACACATTCACACTCACACACACACACATTCACACTCACACACACACTCACACACATTCACACTCACACACACTCACACACTCATATACACTCACACACACAATTCACACTCACACACACTGATACACACTCATACACACTCACACACACATTCACACTCACACACTCATATACACTCACACACATTCACACTCACACACACTGATACACACTCACACACACATTCA
>NC_022009.1:61978271-62016696 GCF_000317375.1 Microtus ochrogaster | reverse complement strand
CACTCACACACACATTCACACTCTCACACACATTCACACTCACACACACATTCACACTCACACACACATTCACACTCACACACACATTCACACTCACACACACTGATACACACTCACACACACATTCACACTCTCACACACATTCACACTCACACACACACATTCACACTCACACACACACATTCACACTCACACACACATTCACACTCACACACACTGATAAACACTCACACACACATTCACACTCACACACACATTCACACTCACACACACACATTCACACTCACACACATTCACACTCACACACATTCACACTCACACACACACATTCACACTCACACACACTGATACACACTCACACACACATTCACACTCTCACACACATTCACACTCACACACACACACTCATACACACTCACACATATATTCAAACTCACACACATTCACACTCACACACACTCACACACACTCACACACACTCATACACACTCATACACACTCACACATATATTCAAACTCACACATTCACACTCACACACACTCATACACATTCACACATACACAATCACAATATACACTCACACACACACATACTCATACACAACACACTCACACACATATGCATTCACACACTCATACACACATTCACTCACACACTCAAACATTCACACTCACACATACACACACATTCACACTCTCACACACATATACACACACATGCACATGTACAAATAAATGGTGTTAAACAGAAGTTCAAAAATGATAAGTATTTAAAGAAAGTAACTAGAAATTTGGCTACTACCATTTGAACACTAATCCTCATGCTCCAGCTTTTGACAAGCAAGCGAGGGATGGGGTGTACTTTAGTCGGCAGAGTGCTTGCTAGCATGCGGAAGGCTATAGGTTCCTTCCCAGACTCCATTCACTGATGGTGCTGACTTTGTATACAGCCCCAGCACTTGGGAGGTGGAGACAGGAGAACCACAAGCTTACCATCACCCTCAACTACAAGGCTGGTCCAGCCAACATGAAATCGTGTCTAACATTTTAACAAATATGCTTAAGTGAAAAGGAGCAAATTATGATTTTTATATATTATTATTTACTAATATAATTCTCACTAGCATCCAGGAAAACATGTCCTGTGTTGATATCTAAAATATGAGTAAGATATTAGATATCTGTGCCACTCGCTGTGGAAAATGCACACACAGTGATCGTGTAACATGACTTAAACTGACCCTCAGCAAAAGTTAACGGAGTGCCATCGGTTAAGAAAAAAGGGAATCATTTTCTTCTAAATTGGCCCTGACTGATTTTTATTCATATCAGGCAAGTAAAAGAACTGATTTCGCCCATCTGCTTTTCCCCGTCTGTCACCTTCCCTTTTTAAACAACAAACATCTACTGTTTAGTTGACATTCGTGATGATTGTGCTACAGAAGCCCCGTGCAGAAATACACTCGCTTAGCTCAGAGATTCACTGCAGCCTTCCCCACCGTCTGTCAGTGTCACAGACCACATCTGGGTCTGCCTCCAGATCATGCCAAGACTCACTGCCCTGCAGAACTTCTCCCACCGTCTGCTGTTTGCGTGGACTTGGAACATAGAGAGTCTGCGTTTTTACCGTCAAGGACATGTGGATCTTCCTGACTATCTCAGGGAATTCGTCTTCTCCTTGGTCCAGTTTCTTAAGAGCTAGCTAGCTCTCAGAGGAACTGGACCCTAGTTTCCTTAGATCATCAAAGCATCTGAATTTATAATCAGGCTACACTTTCAAAAAGCCAGCAACAGCAGAAAAAAAAATACTGCAATATTCAGGTAAATGAAAACAGTATGCGTGGGGTATCAGGAAGTCGTCTCATGGCATAAGCAATAGGAACCTTCTCAGGTCACCAAACAACTAAAACACTTAAGATTGATTAGCCAGCTGGTGATCAAAACAATCATCTAAAATACCATGAGCTGTGCAACAAAGCTAGAGTAATAAATACATAATAAATAAGTAAACAAATAAGTAGACGATAGATAAATGAGCAATTATAATCACCGTTGCCTTGGCAGGAAGCCGTGGGGAAGAGCAAGAACTAAATGATGAAGGGGCCATTGTCGCCTCTTAAATCTTGGTGACTACTTCCAGATGAGCTGCTTGGCCTAGAGAGGAAATGAAGCTAAGAAATTCTCCCCAGCTGTTGAATTTCAGTGAGAAATTTACTGTAGTGGAGGCTCATTCACAAGAGGATGGATTTATCTAAGCACTGTAATTTTGTTGTTACATTCAGGCAGATTATAGCTCCTAAATTTGTGCATACTAGCCCAATTTGCACTGTAGACGTTTTGAATTATGGGGAAAAAATAGGTTACCACTAGACTGTCCTACAACCAGTATCTAGGGAAAGAATCATCTCCAGGGGATTATACAAATAGACTTTTTCTTGTCAAACCAGCCAAAAACATACACTGAGCCCTAAAATGTTTCAACAGTCTATTAGACAGAGGGGGAAAGCTCTCTGGAATTACAGTTATTTTCAAAACATTAGCAGTTCCAAGGAAGAATGTAGCTCATAAAAATGTCCCTACACAATAACAGGTCAATGAGAGCCCAAGGAATTCTATCGGCTAATTTAGTTAGGCACCTACAAAAAAAAGATATAAAAAATGCTTATCCTTAAGGAATTTATATATCCCAACAGAGAAGGAGGACACCAGGTATCTAAGTATACAGAACAACTTAATAAAAATTGTGTGAAGAAAGCAGCTGGCAAGTGTAGTCCCGGCAACCTCCAAATTAATTTAAAGGCACCTAGATGCTGTTAGGGGTGGAAGTACCCTCAAATAGTTCATTTAAAATAAAGTTTGGAAGCACTGTCGCCGGAGGTCTGGGCCTCCCATCCATCTAGCGCTGATTCACTGTGGGATCTGGCCACCAAGCTGAAAAGGAGGCTGCCAGAAGCAGCTCAGCCCTCACAGGTCCATACTCCTGGTTACTTAAATATCTGCATGCATACATTTCATCTTTTAATTTTCACTTGCTTTCTGCTCTTTCCTTTTCTTTTCCACCATGCTTCTCGTGTCCACAGTCACGCAGTCACTCCAAGAAAGAATCGGTCCCTCTTAAATCTGGAGGACAGAGTGACAAACTCTTTCCTTTTTCCCTTTCTGTAACTGATAGGGGGGGAAATGGGACTATGTCCCTAAGTCTAGAACAAAACTTATTTTTTTTTTTTAAAAAAAAAGGGTGGCAGGTAGGCACCAACCTACCCTGACCCTGAACAGTTTTAAAAAACAACTGTGATGGTCGACAGAGAACCTCAGTACTGAAGACTGGGGCTAAGGGAGGCGCCGTTGGTGAAGGTGTGGCTGAGCAAAGCTGGGGACCCGAGTTCCATCCCCAGAGCTCACATCAACTAGTCAGCACTAGTGTGCACCTGCTTCCCAGAGCTGAGAGGGAGAGACAAGCAGAGCCTTGAGGCTCCTGGCCAGTCCATGTAACTGGATCAGGGAGTTCTAGGCCAGTGAGAGGCTGAGAGGCCAGCGAGATGCCTCTAAAAACCAAGTGGGGAGGGGAAGGCCCTTGAGGAACTATTGTTCTGAAGCTGATCCCTGGCCTCCATATTCAGGTACGTACACATGCACATACACCCACATGTATAACATGTATACACAGACACATATACCCCACATGTATAACATGTATACACATGCACATACACCCCATATGTATAACATGTATACACAGACACATACCCCCCACATGTATAACTTGTATACACACACATATACACAGCACATGTATAACATGTATACACACATATACACCACATGTATAACATGTATGCATACACATATATACCCCACATGTATAACATGTATATACATGCACATATACCCTACATGTATAACATGTATGTACATGCAGGGAAAAAAACTAGAGAACTATATCACATGAGATCTTAAATACTTGTTAGAATGAACCTCATCCAGCACTCTGAGCGCCAGTGATCTGTGAGGGCCTGTCATTTGGCTTTTGCAGTGGTGAATGTTGTTAAGACGCAGACACATGAACTGTGCACAGAAGCACTGGCTAAATGGAAATGGGCTAAGTACACCAACTTGCATACAAGCGCCCAGCTGTGTAGATTCTCACTCAAACTAACTGGCACATCTTTACTCTTCCAAGTCAGGAATCCAAGGTAGTTTTAGTCATAAAACAGCGTGGTATGCTCCTGTGCGCTTGGTTCTAGAATCTTCAACTTAGTCCCTGACTGTTGGCAGAGGCTTCCCTTTTAGAAGGAATCCTTCATAAATAAAGATGAAGGAAGACAGGGTTCAGCGTTTCCGGCTCACAATGCCAGGTGCTTAAACAGATGAGAAACAGCTCAAGGATATGGGGGCTTTAAAACGCAAAACCTCCTTCTCCCCACCCCCACGCCTTTTGCTTTTGGACTGCTGATTGAAGTGGCCATGCTGACTTGGGGCTGTTTATCATCCAGCTCTGAGCCTAGCAAATATGTTCCTGGAGATGGCCTCTCAACCCACTGAGACTTGGTGCTCAGGTGGGCTTGGCTGCGTTCTGTGTCGCCCAGACTCCCAAAGACAGAGTATGATGTAAGCCTGGACAACAGGAACATTTCAGCCATGACCACTGTGGATGGTTCAGGGCTGGGAATGGGACCCACACCAGGCCACAGTAAATGTTCCGCACTTCCATGGAGGTCACTGGGAGAGAGCTGAGCTCTTCTTGTTACCTTCTAGGAGCTTCCCAGAATGATAACCAAAAGAGAGATGACTTGAGAATGCAAGCCACGTGAAAGAATCCCAAGGGCAGAAGGGGAAAGGGACTGGGAGCCATCATGACATCAGAGTCCTGAATTCAGCACTGTTGGCGCTAACCTACCCTGAGCCTCACAAGGAAATCTGAATTGCATTTTTGTCTTTTGCAAGCACAAGTATTTTAACCTAGTATATTAATTTCCCTGATTCTAGTCTGTTCTCAAGTACCCCCTCCCTGGACCTCTAGAACAAAGGACTATCCAAGTTGAGAACCATAGCAACCAGAGGCAGCTCAGCCCTCACAGGTTCAAAGCCCTGATTGTTCAGATAGCCACATGCATTCATTTACACTTGCTTTCGGCTGTTGCATTTTCTTTTCCATCATGCTTTCCATGTCCATAGTCAATCCAAGAATGTATCAGTCCCTCCTAAGCCTGGCAGCCAGGGGCAAGTTCTTGCCTTTTCCCCTTTCTGTAACTGATAGGAAAGAAATGGGACTATGTCCCTAAGTAAACATCAGGACTTTTTTATTTTTATTTTTTTAACAAAACCATTTTGGATAGTATGTGCCTAGTTTTAAAAACAATTGCCATGTTCTACTTAGAACCTTAAACCTAAAGACTCTGGGCTTGGGAGATAGCTCAGTTGGTAAAGATGTTGTTGAACGAGGCTGGGAGCTAAAGTGCATCCCCAGAAGCCACAAGTAGGTTCCCAAGCCTCCCAGACACCTGCCTAACCTCATCAGTGGGTTCTAGGTCTTGGTCTCACACCTTCTTGAGACACCTTCTCTCTAAGCCTCCCTTGGCTTGGAAAGAAGACAATAACTATATTCTTCCTGTCTAATATTAATATGGCTCTTACCTGGAACAGCGTGAACACTAGCAAGTCAGATCAATAATATAAAGGCATCTTGACAAGTAAACAACATCCTCATGCCTAAAATTAAAATGACATTATTTGTTTAAAATCCTGGCGATACCTTCTTTCTCATCACTGTTATTTTCTCCTTCCATTTTGTCAAGTATCAATTCAGGTCACTACCCAGAGGATTGTGTTATCCAATTCTCTAATCATTGTTGTAAAAACTTAAAACTTTAATCTAAAAAAGGAACCAATGGACATGGTATGTAGGAAAGCAGAAAATGTATGTGATATGGTGGCTTAGATGTCTAGCAAAATAAGCTTTAAAGCCTAGCTCTACCCTCTCCCACCCCACCTGTTCACTCTCTCCCACCCCACCTGTTCACCCTCTCCCACCCCACCTGTCCACTCTCTCCCACCCCACCTGTTCACCCTCTCCCACCCCACCTGTCCACTCTCTCCCACCCCACCTGTTCACCCTCTCCCACCCCACCTGTTCACCCTCTCCCACCCCACCTGTTCACCCTCTCCCACCCCACCTGTTCACCCTCTCCTACCTCATCTGTTTGACTTTTGGAAATCAGGTAATAATTGAGATTTGGGTTGCTAAGGTGTTTAGCACAGACAAAATCACTCAGTTTTTGGATTGCTATAAAATTAAAGTATGCACACAGGATGTGGCAGGTAGATGATAGTGAGAGACACTACAGTCACTATTAGTGTAAGAAAGAATCAAAGAGGAAACAGTTTCAAACCTAAAAGTATGGACAGAGCTCATACAACAAGACAGAAAGGACAGATGAAGTCAGCCACAAAAAACCCTCAGACTGGCACCGTGGTCCTGAAGCCAGAAGCTAGAACCAGCCCCAGTACCTTCTTCTAGCCCTTAGCTATGCTGTCTCTTAAACGGCTTTTGAGATACCTCTCTGTGAGCGACCGAAGTTCTAGGGAACTTTGTCTAAAATATAAAAAATAAAGAGCTTTGTGTCTTTATTTTTGTGGCCCTGTCCCTTAGGAAATGGTCAGTGAATGCTCTCTGTGATCTGAACATTGCCGTCTTTTATCCCGATGTCCACTTCTAAGGATGGGCAAAATCATCAGAGTCCTGAGCATATTTAGCATATACATGCCCGCCAGAATAGCCATCTCTAAATCCTGCTTATTTGTAGTGTGTGTCTGGGGTGGGGCATGCATGCACAAGCGTCTGTATTATATGCATGTGTATGTGCATGCATGTGGAGACCAGAGGTCACCTAGGTGTGGCTCCTCAGGCACCACCGCCTTCTATTGTAAGACAGGGCATCTTACTAGCCTGGAATGCATACACTCCATTGGGTTGATTGCCCAGGGAGCCCCAGGAATCTGCCTGTCTCTGCCTCCTCAGTCATGCGCCATGATGCCTGTTCAGTTTGGGTTCTGGGAATCATCCAACTCAGGTTCTAATGCTTTCCAGGCAAGTGATTTGCTGAGTGAACCATCTCTAGGAGGTCCATGTCGGTTCTGGTGATCTTCCAAGATGTCCCCATATACCTGCAGACCAGTGTCCCGAGAGTTCATCAGAAGTGCATGCTCTCGGGCTGTTCCTAAGACCTACTGAGTAAGAACTCCTGTGGCTGAGACCTAAAAATCTACGCTTTCAGAGGAACCGTGAGCCCAGTGCATGCTAAAATTGGAGAAATTTTAAGTAGAACCTTAATGTCCTTGCTTTAAAAACATAAGGCCATGTAAGCGAATGTTTTAGCATTTCAGTGTGCAGGGGCAAGGACAGGCTACAGTTACAGCTGCATTTTTTTAATCACACAGCATCTCTCTCAGGCTTCTCATGGCAAACCAGCGCAAAGATCTCTGCTAAGTATGCACTGTCCGAAACGAATGGCATCGCTGACTTTGGCCTTGCAAAGCCCTGGTTTCGTTCCTTAGGGTCCACATGCTGTTGGAGCTATCACCACTCTCATATCCCTCAGGGCTCTAGGGCATCCTGTAGGGGTACATGGAGCCCTATAAATTCCCATTCTGTGCCAGCTATCATCGGTAACTGGATGACAGACTACATGCCTATGGGCAGTGGTTTATAGGGACCGAACCCACAGCTCCAAAACACACTGGAATTATCCTCATTAGAGCCACTGTGTGAGTTATGACCCCAGGGGATAAGCCTGGTCAATCTGGGATTTGCTTAGATGGTCTCAGCTCTGGTATTAAATCTGACATCTTGATTCTGGGTATTTATAAACATGTGATCATACACATAGAAACACAAGAGAAAACTGGGCAGAACAGAATGTGGCATAGATATGGTTGTATAAATCAATATGGAAGAGGGAAGAAAAAAAATGTGTAGCCAAGGTGAGCCATCGTCTGCTGATGGACAGGGGACCACCTACGACTGGTCAGATTTTTAAAGTTATGCACTGATACAGTGAAGAAAATCGATAATTGCTATATAAAAATTGTCCCATATCCTTACTACTTGTAAAGTTCCCAGTACTTGTTGCCAGCTCTAGCATTGGAAGACTTGAAAGGCAGGAGCCCAATTGTCAATACTTAGAAGACTGTCTCACCTTAACAGGTATGGGAAGACAGCATTACACCATCTTTCTCTTTAAAGTCAGTGATAAAGTCAGCATGGCTGAACTCTTATCTTTTCTTTTTGTAGAAAATTAACAAACAAAACTGTACTAAGTAGAAAAGCATTCAAAGCTGTTTATCCTCCCAGACAAGTCCTGGCAAAACACAAGCTGGGGCCCCATAGACGCCTGCATACTGAAGCCATAGGGCAGCGAGAGGTCTTAGGAAGTACCTCGCTCCTCCTTCTGGGGCCAAGGAAGGCCTCCTTCTGTCAACAGATTTCACCGCATGGCATTGCAGGGAGAGACAGAGCATCCGCCAGAAGTATCAGTGTCTGTCAGTGGCACAGCAGCCTCCCAGGGGCGATTCCCCATCACTTTCCCTCACAAAGAACTTGTGGAAAGAAGGAACCACCTGACTAAATCTGTCATTTTGAACCTCACATGCTTGAGTCAGTACGGCAGGTGTGCAGAAGGCAAGAGCAGATGCTGCACTTAGCCTACTTAGCCCGTTGCTAGGCTCTCCAGCATTAGCTAGAAGCGTGCCGGGTCCTGTACTCTCCAGCTTCTTTAGACTACTTGTTATCTACTCGATGTTAAAGCAAACAAACAAACAAACAAAACTACAGCTTTAGCCAGAAGCTGTAAAGAGAGCTGCCTGCTTAGCAAACAAGAACGAAAGACCTCTTGCAGCAGCTGTTTCTGATGAACAAGACCTGCATATGATTGAGCCATTTAAAGTCTGAGCATGGGTGGGGAGGGGATCATGAACTGCTTCTCCTAGGCAATTGATGGGTGGGTAGGGGGTGGATGGGATTTTTCTTCAAGGATCCTGCCCCTGAGAGGCCACCCATGCTCCAGAAGATAGATGGTCCTATAACCATGTATACGCAGGGAGCATCGTGTGCGTGCAGGGAGCACTGTGTATGTGCAGGGAGCACTGTGTGCATGCAGGAAACACTGTGTATATGTGGGGAGCACCGTGTACATGCAGGGAGCACCGTGTGCATGCAGGGAGCATTGTGTGCATGCAGGGAGCACTGTGTGTGTGCAGAAGGCCCTTTTTTTTTTGGGGAGCATCGTGTATATGTGGGGAGCATCGTGTATATGTGGGGATCACCATGTATATGTAAGGAGCACTAAGGAGACTCCATTGGAGGGTCTTTAAAAAGAGCACAGTTGGGAGAGGGAAATGATGGGAAGATAAAGGGAAGGAAAATGAAGGGGAAAAGGAGAGTAGATTTGATCAAAACACATTATATGCATGTACATGTACAAAATTCTCAAATAGAAACAAGAATCTGAAAAACATGCAAGGCACCCAGTTAAATGTGGTTGATAAATAAACAATATTTTTACAAGTTACAGGTTTTTCATGGTATGTAATTATACTTTCTGTTGTAATACATATATATGTTTGTAATATTATATGTGTATTTATATAATTAATACTATATGTTCACATTGTACATATACTTATGATATACTAATATAATTATATGATATACAAGATGTATTTCTATATGTATATTATATAGTACATGCAGTGTTATATTTTAGATATTTTGTTTATATAATATTTCTTTTTATCTGGAATTCATCTGACTGTGCATTCTGTATTTCATCTGGTGACCTTTTTCCTAAAGCTATCAGTGAGAGACTTTTCTCATAGAAATAAACATGACCTGAATGGAAGAGTGTGCAAGCTGAAGTTTTCCGTATGTGTAGGGTTTCCAGATGTGTGTAGGGTTTCCAGATGCCTAGTGCGTCCTCACAACTTCTCTGTGAGGTGGGCCCAAAGTCCTCCTTAATCCCTACTTAGCAAGCATAGACCGCGTGAAAGAGTTGCACGAGGTTACAAAGTAAAGTAAGGCAAGCTGGGATTCAAAGCAAGATCCTCTGGTATTTGGTTGGGGGCTCTGTCAATCACTAAGCTAAACAAGTCTAAGAGGAGGAATAATTTAAGAGACTAGCTAGACAACCTCAGTTCAACAAGCAAAAATACCTGGCCCGGTCATGGACACTCGTGCGGCTTTGCCTCTGCACAGTAAGCCGCCTGTGCTCTCCACAGGCCGAGAGTGCCATTAAGAAATGAAAGCCAGTCTAGATTTCACTGGCATGTTGGGGTGTGACATTTGCCTTTTCCAGAAACTAAGGTCAGATCAAGGCTTTCAGCTCCAGGACCCCGATAGCATTGTGAGTTAAACCCTGGCAGAGCAAGAGCTAGTTAAAATGGTTCACTGCTTCGCCGACTTTTATTTGAATTATCTTTATGTCTACATCTAGAAATAAAAGACAGCTCCGAAAAACACTGGAAAATTTTGTAGTAAGGTAAGATTCATCATTGTAAGTACGCGGGGAGGAAACAATTTGTGCCCAGTTGTACCCGATCAACAGTGCTCACTGTCCAACACCGGCTGTCTGACCACAAGCAAAAGTCACTTGTTAGAGAACTGAGCCAGTTCTTTCTGGTTTAAAAAGTTAAGACAGATTATGAGCTCAGTCCACCACCGCTACAGTGCCAACTTCAAAACTTCATCTCTTCTCCCATGAAAGCACATGGCCAGCTGTTGCCCCATCGAAGGAAAACATTTGTGTTTCTACCATCGCAGAAACTCACTGATAATTCTCATCTGCTTGCTCGTCTTTAGAAGCTGTCCGGGGAGCAGCAACTGCCTCAGACAACTGTCTGAGAAGGACTGGATCAGAAATCCCAAACTGCCCCAGAGCCGTGGAAAAAAATAATAAAAAAAAGTCTACAGATTATTATTGGGTGATGACATTGGAAATAAAAAAAAGTATATGGTATTACAGCATTGAGCTATTAAAGTAAGGAATCAATTCAAGGAGACACACAAAATTTATACACTTTATTGATTTTAAATTTTACACACTCCACTATATGAGTAAATCTTTTGTAGTAATTCGAATACTTTGAAACACTGTAAATAACAAAGACGGTGGGGACTTCAGAACAGCCATTTGTTTTCATACTGAAAGCATACAGCCTTTAATGCATATTAGGAGAAACTGGAGTAACACAGCACCGTAAAGATAAGTCAAGTCAGGACTGGCAGTTTTGTTTTGTTTTGCCTATAAAAATTGAGCGTGTATCAGGGAGTGAAGCTGGTCCAGGTAGCACCGTGCTTAAGGAGAAGCATAATTAAAGTGATCCTATTGTATTACATAAACCCAACATATCCTGTGTACACTCAGAAGCAGGTGGCTCTTTGTGAAGCCCTGGTTATTTACCAATAGCAGTGGAGTTGGCTCACACAGACGTGAAGACACGAGAGAAAAGTGCTAACAATGGTTGTCTCGGGATCCACCCTTGAGAACTCAGGTAGATCTGAAAAGAACCTGCATTCCATGTATTATCTGCAAATCCAAGGTGCCCACATCAGGTGGTGGGTGAGCACACTTCCAGGCAGGAGTAAGAAAGACCCAGGGCTCCCGGAGCCTGCTATCTTGTTGAAAACACCTACAAGCCTGGTCATTTCTCATTTCCAACCATAGAGGTAAGATGAAAAGTGACAGACATGAGGAGGTGGGAGGAGCTTTATGTTTTTATGGCAGTAAGCCCTACTGACACGTAGGGAAACGTTTTGACACGTTCAAGTGTGGGTAACAAATCTGTCCACTGATTCAGAAGCCACGTGTTTACTTAAAGAGGCCTGGTCCAATAAATGAGGATCAAAATCCCAAGTACTTAAGTCCATAAAATTCTCCAAAGTGAAATGTACCAACAGAACTCGTTCTGACCTCCAGGAGAGAAGCAAAGGCTTTCAGATAAAGGTGCCAGCTTCTTTGTCCACTGTTCTCATTTTCATTCAAACCAGGTTTTGTTTTAAATCTGTGTTTCGCTTTCTTTTAACTCTGAGAAGTCCCAAACCTACCTTTTCTAAGAGTCAAACGTGTGTGACTATAAAGTAATTTTTGTGCTCGGGTAACTAAATACTAACTACTTTTAGCAATTTCTATTGGCATCTTTTGTGAGCCCACTGAACATGCAGAGCCCTGCCATGGCCATCTTCGGCTTCTTCCCCTCACTGTGTCTGTCCCTCCTTACACACACCAACAGCTATATAAAATCATGATCCCACACATTTGTAAGCTATATAAAATCATGGTCCCATATATTTGTAAAGACTTAAGAGAAATATTGATGATCCTGAAACATTCAGGTGAAAGGAAATAATTTCATATTTATGAAAAGGGAACAAAAGCTCAGTCTGCCTTTTAATGTGTGCTATTGAGAAATCAAAATCACTGCAACTAATACTTGAAAGTTAGTAGCAACTCGTGGGGTCTTAAATGAGAAGGTTTCTCAGAATGGGCTGTCTCTAAAAACAGAGCCTGGTAAAGGCTCTTAGATGAGCCACCAGCATAGGCAACCTCTGTGTGCTGGAGCTGGGGCAGGGGAGTGACTGGGTGAGGGCAGCGGTGACGGGGAGAAGATGCTGAGCAAAGCAAAGAGAGGGAACTAGAAGACCTTGAGTCGCTCATTTGGAAACTTTGTTAGTGACTTTGGACTTCATTAAAGCCCACGTATCACGATGGCAGCATGATCTAACAGTTTGAAAGCATTTGTCATCACTGAAAGAAAAACACCATTTTTAAAGGAGTAAAGAGATTGATGCATCACTGCGGACCACTTAAGCCCCACACAGTCTCAGTCCTTAGTATCAATCTAAGCATGATGACTTTTGCATACGGCGCATAATTAAACATTTTCTTTGCCGGGCTTTCTACAATCCCCAGATATTTTTCATGGCATCCTCTGAATGTTTTTCTTCATAATTCTGGCCGCCTGCTCCTGGATCTTCAAGTTTGTTTTTTGTTCCTAATATCTTTTCTACAGAGGCTGCATTGTGCCAGGGGTTGGATAAAGCTCTAGGAGTCTGACAGGCAATAGTCAGACAGACAATGAAATACACACACACACACACACACACACACACACACACACACACCAAGGGGTGGGGAGCAGACACAGAGAGAGATAGAGACCCATGTACTCACTCCTGCGTTCTCCTCTCTCATTACGTGTGACCTGCTTTACTGATAGCACCTGGGAAGAAACGCGGTAATAACAAGACCAGAAGAGGAAAACAGGACCCTGAGTCACAGCTTCCTCTACTTCCGTGGCAAGAGTCCTCTCTCTCTCTCCCAAGTGTGTGTGTGTGTGTGTGTGTGTGTGTGTGTGTGTGTGTGTGTACGAAGGTGCGCGCGCATGTATGAAGGTGCCTCTCCATGTATGGGGTGGAAACCATACTGTATTGTCTTCCTCTTTTAACCCTCCACACTTGTGTTTGTGTGTTTGTTTGTGTATATAGGTGGGTACACACATGCCGTGTCTGTGTGAAGGTCAGAGGGCACCCTGTGATAATCAGTTCTCGTCTATCTACTGAGTGAGTACCAAGAATTGAATTCAGATCCTCAGGCTTGACTGCCAGTGCTGTGGTATGCCAGCAGCGCCCCTACCCACTGAACCACCTCCCTGTTCCTGTCACATGCGTTTGGGACACAGCCTCTCGCTAAAACTGCAGTTTACCCTTTCTGCCAGGCTGGCTAGCCTTGAATCCCCTATCTGCCAATTTCCATCCCAACCACCTCCAGCATTGGGGATTACTGGGGTTCGTTACGGGCGCACCACAGTGCTTAACGGTTCATGATAGGTGCGGCGGATCGGAACTCAGGTCCCCAGAAACGCACAAGCACCCTCTCCACCGAGCCATCACAGAGCCCTGCTCTCTTTAGGACTTTGCTGACTCAGGCCATCTGTCTGTGGACCTGCCTGTGTGTCTTGTCTGGGAAATTCTGACGGGCACATTTAGGTGCGTGTGCGACAGTGGAGTGGGACGACTTTGGTCTCAACTGCAACACTTTTCCTGACACTCTGGCACTAGACATCCTGTGATTGGCTGACTCAGCCACCTGGTGGGAACAGAGGCTCTTTTCTGGAGCCGTGGTCTATTTTCTAAACAGAACTCCTTCACACATGACCGAAAGACTGAAACGTTCGCCATTCAACTTAAGTCGGCCACATTTGAGCCGTAAATTGGAATTGTGTCTACTTTAGGTGGTATAAATGTCACTCGGTATCTAGGAGAGGACATAGGGACGCAGTGGTGACCAGAGACTTGATATGTATGTCGCCCAGGGCTAGGGCCCATCATCGCCAACACAGAACCCAAGAGCCAAGACTCGGAACAGAATAAATCAAAGAGAAGAATGCACCCACGGTTGTTCAGAGATAGCCTTGAATTTGCTATACTCCACCATAAATTTAAACTCTGAAAGTTGACAAAGACAATAAATAACTCTGATTTGAATCATAAGTTTCCTTTAAATTGAGTGTTTGAACTTGGGTCCAAGTTTCAACCTGGGGTTTTTCCAAACGTGTTCCCGCACTCTCTCCATACTCGTCCTCTTGAAATCTGATGATGTGAATGAAAGGAATGGAAAGAGCGAGGGAAACGCCTTCCTCATGCCGTTTTCCTCATTGAACCACACCTATTTACAGATGGCCAAGAGGCCGGGGAGGTGTTTGAAACTCTCCGGATGCTGAGATGGGGCCTTTATCAGAGGTTTCAAAGACCTGGTATGCATTTCAGAATTCCGCAGATGATGTGCCTTAAGCAGAAACAATCACCCTGAAAAGCCTTTGAAAACAGATGCAGGCCAACAAGAGCAGAGGGCACTACCAGGTTTGGGAAACGCAAAGGCTTTCCCTGGTTGGCTGGCAGTCATTGCTAAAACTCCATGGAAACAATGGACAGCCCTTAGTAGCTTCTTCTTCGGATGGCTCCCAGTAAACACAAACACTTCTTTAAGAAACATCAACCCTATTTGTTTTTTTCACCACCAGAGCTGCTTCAGGAGAATTTATAATGTGGCAAATATAACAGAAAAGAAAGTTCTGGAAAATGAAGTGATTGAGTAAAAATTCAAAGTGAGTTTTTCGGAAACATCGATTGATAGCGCCTTAGTTCAGTCACCACCTAAGCTTCTAGAACTCCTCACACTAGCGAGAGGCTGGAAGAACTGCTCAGCAGTCAAAGTCACAGAGACTCACACAGAAGCTCCTACCCAGTCCACACACAGCCATGCAGTGCAGCCTCGGTGCAAACCCATAATGCTTGGCCTTTTGGGCATGAGCACATCTGATCCTTGTACTACAATTAGATAAATCTCTTCGCCTTGTAAAGATGTATCCATTGAAACAATGTGGCACCTTTTCCTATGTGCTAACCTTATCCTTTAAGTAGAACCCAGAGGAACGGCTCTAGCAAGTAAGCAAATCCCTGTGTGTGTCACACACCCAAGGAAAGAGCAGCTCACCTCATCCTTCCATTCCTCTATGCAGCCTCTTGTAGGTACCACCCACTGCCAGGCATTGTGGGAGGCCCCAGGGAGAAGAAGAACCAGTAGGAAATGGTCCTTGAGCTCAAAGAAATCTAGGAGAGGAGAAGGAAGCAAGTGTAACACAAGGATGCTGGAGGTTTTAGCAAGCAAGAAATGGACAAGTAAGAGCAAAGTGAACACAGATCATTCTGTGCAGAAAATCCCACAGAAGAGCTGCATCGGAGGTCACACCAGAACATAGCCGTGTGGAAGGAAAACAGAGAGACTGAAAGTTGGGGCTGGAAGGAGGGAGTCCTAGGAAGAGAGCAAAGCAACTGGCCTTCAGACATCCCTGACCATGCTCATCACTTGGCTGCATCTCAAAATGCAAATTCAAGAGCTTCACCAACAGATTCTGGTTCTTCTGGTCTCATACAGGGGTCTGAAGCCTGCACACTTAGCAAGTAGATAGGTCTACTTGGAAAACGGCCTTGTATGCACACACACACACACACACACACACACACACAAAGAAAACACTCAGATAGAAAATGGAACTACAAGTGTGGTCCCACAGCTGGCTGGACCTGAATCATAAGAGCCGCACGCAGAGGCTTCAGTCTCTGCAACTATGACCATTTGGGTGGTCACAGCATAGCAGCAGAACAGAGCGGGGAGACGACCCCAGACAGTCCAGGAGTCCACCCTAGCCCTAACACACTACGACTACAGTCCTGATGAGTTATGAGCCACATGGGCCCTTAGCTCTTCTGCAAATCTCGAGAAACACAGTCTCTGCCTCCCTCATATAAAAACCCTGAACATAACACACCCCAAAACCAAGACTTTTCAAAGACTGAGATGACGTCATGAGGTTGGGAAAATATCTTCACTATGAAACAGTGATTCACGCGCAAAAAACTATTTTAAGTATTTTGCAAGACACGTGAGAAGGTAGAGATGAAATGTAAATACATTCCGTGTTTAGGGCTGGGTCTATACCCAACATGCTTCAATCACAAATATGTGTGTATATGTAAATCTTCCCCCATCCAAAGCATTCTGGTCTCAAGCATTTAGGGGGAACTCAAACTGTAGCACCTAAAGGTTAATGAGAAAATGTACGTGAAATGCCTATTTCAATACTTTACACAGCATAATAGTTTTCATAATAAAAATAGTATCAACCATTTGTTGAAGACAGGGAGAAAAGATGATTTCAAATCCAGGGTCATGGCTTGCTGCATGAAAAGGATGTGGACTTTTCCTGAGATGACAGAGTCTCCTCCTGTATGTTGCCACACCAAAACGTCACCTGACTGTCAGCCCTTCAGATCTCCATACTGCATCCCAGATCACTATGCTCCCTTGAAATCCTCAGCTCAATGTTTGCAAACCCTTAAAATCAGGCAATCACCTCTAAACTCAATGCGAACGTACAATGACCACCACAAGCTTAGCGTGCAAGTCGCACAGATGCCCTTAGTAACTGTGACACGGTGTTCCCTAGGCCAGTACTATTAAACATTCGTATTAGGGAAGTCTCGCTGTAACACAGCATGCTGTGTTGCCCAATTCTCAGAGTTCCTAGTTCGATGGGTCAGGGTGGGACCTGAGAATCTGCATTTACGTGTTCCTCCTAAGTGTTGCTGTTGCAACAATAGTTTGAAAACTAACAGCCTGGAGAGCCAGACACCAGTTTCGTGGAGGCACTGAGAGAGAAGGTACGGCCTAGAACTCCCTATGCTAGGGTAGTATGGGCAGTGTGCTGAGCTATGAGGTACCAACACATTACCTCAGAAGCAACACTACACAGCTAGAACAGCAAAGTAGAGACTTGGCACCCTGACTCATCATGGCCTCAGGACCACGGACACAACAAGGCCAGAGACGCTGTGTTAGGTAGACACTTTATCTAGCCTGCCCTTTAAGTCAGCCCTTGCAACACTCCCACACAAGGATTCCCCCATCCCTCCTTGAAAGCTTGCTGCATTATAAATAGTCCTTGAGAGCCCCTAAGAGCAGCTAGACCAGTGCTTCAATGAAATGGAAGCACAATGTGATGGAAGCTATTGACCCTTGACCCTAACGCCTAGTCAACCTCAAAATGTTTCCTGCATTCTGGTGCCTCACACACAGCACACACAAATGAAGAGAATCTGGGAGGCTTTCGAGAACGGAATTAGGATGATGGTTTAAGGAAACGAAGCAATGGCTCATTTTTCTACACATTAACATTCTTTAAACAGAGTTGCGAATTTTGTTTCTTGAAAGAAACAACAACGAAACTTGAGGAAATACATGAACCCTGTTTTATGACGGTGGCATAGACAGTATATTCTTTGTTGCTAGGCGTTAAGAATATATAAGATTGTGATGAACAGGCCTGGCATATATATTATCGTCATGTTCTTGGGAGAGAGTTGTGTTATAGCCAGATCCCACCGAGTCATCAATTTCTGCTGTATTATCCCACGCTCGGCTTGGTCAGAATATTAAGCAGTCGCCCAGTTCTGAAGTTTGCCTTCCCTCGCATTTGGCCCTCCACTGATCAAGTTCTGTTTCTCTGCCATTACAGATATATGTCAGACCCTGAGACCAACTTTCTTTGTTTTATCAAGACCTGGTGTGCAGTGATTCTGATCTATCATTTTTACAACAGTCTCTTCCCCGCGGGCTGCAGGTCGGGATGGTGGTATTGCTCTGATTTATGGCGGGATTGTTGACGGAAAATGTATGCTCTCTTTGGTTTTCCTCCTTCAGACACCTGGTTCTTATTTCCCCACCACTAGCTTCTGCCATTCCGGGCATTATTTACCATTTGCTGCGATGCATGGGCTTCTTTGGAGGGATACATAAGGCAGCGGGTGCATTACTGCAGTTGGCTGAGCCTTCTCCTCATATCAACCCAATGCTAATTCTTTTTCCTTTTTCTTGTACTGTTGGGGGCCTGAAGTTCATATTCATTTGTCACTTGTTTTGCCTCATCTGCCAAGACATATTAGTTCTCTAGAAAGAGAAAGGAAACACAGGCTCCAGAGCTTTCCTCACTGAGGCTTGTGATTCACTTGCGGGTGGCCACCTCCCTTCTCGATCAGGACAGGTTATTTATTGCTAACTGAGGACCCCTCCCCCTCCAAGTCTCAGAGCAAAGACCAGTTTTTCTCTCATGACTAAGAACATTCCAGAAGAGCTTGGCGAACAACGGAGCTTGTGAGGCCTGAGGGGGAGGACCCACTGCCCACTGAAGAAAACTTCAAGGGAAGATGAAGCTGAGATGCTCACATGAGAAATGTTTGATTTTCAAGACTAAAATGCAGTCCTCTCTCGGAACACAAATCACAAGTCAACAGACTGTTTACCAGCAGGAATACCCCCCTGGGAACACCTGGTCAATGTGAATTTGCATTTCCATTTTCAACCAACGTCTGTGTTGTTGATCTGTGTCCGCTCCCGAGAGAAAGCTGGCTGACTACAGATATAATTTGAATGTGGCCCCTGCCTGTGATCCCAGCACTTGGGAGGCAGAGCAGGGAGAACTGACACAAACCCATGGTTAGCCTAGGCTACAGAGTGAATTCCAGGTCAGTCAAGGTTACATGCTGAGACCCTGTACAAAAACATTAATTAATTAATTAGTTAATACTATCCCTTCCATTCACCCTCTCCCCATTCATCTCTGAAAGCAGAAATCGGCTTCTCAGAATGTAGATTTTAATTGAAAAGTTTCTGAAGTTAATCACATGCGCCCTGGTGGAGACAGCCAATGGCATCCCTGGGTAAGGAGTTCAGCCATTCCCCAGTTCCCCAGGACAGTGGCTGTGGTTGCTGGATGTTTCAGTAGGCATACAAGCGGCGCACCTTTTTGCTATCATTTTTGCTGTTAGAAATGTGTTGCTTGGGGTAAAAAGTACATGCTTCTATGCACCAGTGTTCATTTTCCCTTGTTGAATTCCACCAACAAAACTCCTGCTGGATTTTATCTGAAGAAACCCTCGGCTGCCCAGCTGCAAACTGCCCTGCAGGTTGTCCCTGTGGTCCAGCAGGGCCAGGTGCTTCACCAGCAAACAAGCAAGCAGTGCCGACTGAGTGCCAGGTACTGTCTGAGATGCTCCACACGCTGGCCCATTTAATTCTCCTCCCATGAACCAGGTGCTAGTCTTCATTAGTGATATTAATATTAGTATTATTTACTTAAAACTTTCATATAATACATTTTGATCATGTTTCCCATCTCCCAACTTTTCCTAGATCTCCCAACCTCCCTACCTAACCAATCATGCTCATTCTTTCTTTGTCTTTCTCCATCTGTCTTTTTCTCTCTCACTCTCTCTTTCACTCCTAAAATAAAGAAAATTAAAACAAAAAAAAAAACGCCAAAATGAAACAAAAGCCCCCCACACACACACACACAAAAAAAAAAATAGAATTTGTTTTATGTTGGTCAGCTATTCCTGGGCTGAAACACCTGGTGGTACTCCATTGGAAAAAATTAACTTTCCTGTCACCAGCAGTTATCAATTGCAAACAGCTTCTTGGTTAGTGTGGGACTCTGTGTCTACCTCACATTCTCAATGCTAGGATCCCATGTGGCTTGAACGTGAGCAAAGTTTATGTGTGCTGCCACTGTCTCTATTAGTTCACTGTCCTGTTGTATCTGGAAGACATTGCCGTCCGCCACCTATAAGCCTTCTCATCTACAGCAGAGACCCGCCTATAAGATATACTAATGCAATAAGATGCACCAATGTTGTGGGCATAACCAACCACTCTTTGATGGACTTTAAGGCCCACTGCATGAGATACAACCATGCCTGACACTGTTAAGGTAGTCGAGACCCTGAAACTAGCTATTATTCTTCTAAAGGAACACAGCAGTGATGTCCTAGCTATACCCACAGATCAGTGTTCTGCTCAGATCTTAGCAGAGAGACTTTTTTTTGCAGTCAGTGGAAATTAACACTGAGACCTGCAACTGAACAGCATGTAGAAAGGGGAATGTGTGGAGCACTCAGTCCTAAACGGAATGCCTTTAGCAAGCCCCTCCTTCAGGGCTCAGGAATCTATGTGGAAGAGGAGCTCGATGCTATTCCTATCATCCTGTTCTGTGGAAGAAGAGCTGGAAGAGCAGGCTGGATCATCTTCACAGCTGTCAGAGCTGGGACAGGAATTCCAAAGGCCTCACTCTAAAGTCTGTCCTTTATTCTTTTTCAGACTGGATCTCTCTCTGTAACCCCAACTAGACTGGAATGCCCTATGCTGACCAGGCTGCCTTTAAACTCACAGAGATACACCTGCTGGAATCAAAGGCATGCACCACCAGAACCCAGCCTTCTCCTTGTTTTTCCCTCTGGCCAAGAGATGTGACAAGAAGTGAAATGGTCAATTTCTCATTCGGACATGAAATGGAACCTTATCGTCCCATCCCCCACATTTTGTTTCCTTATTCCGTCAAGAAGAATTCCTATGTCAGGACATTGGCTGACTATCTAAAGCCAGAGAGCAGAGAGTTGGTGAAGGTGACCCTGTGGGTAAGCCCGTTCTCTCAGAGGTGAGGAGCTACCGTCAGCAGCTCTTCCCGAATCTGAGTTCTCCCCATATCTCACAAAGTCCCAACAGTTGCAGAAGTCAGAGGTACAGGAAACTCTCTGTTAGTGATCTCCCGGGTGTCATCCGAGAAGCAATCCCATCTCAGCTAAAAGCTTTTGGTCCCAAAGTTTGATCACATACCATTACCAGGGTGACCTCTCCAGCTCTACATTGAGCTCTGGATACACAGAAAACGTCCAGTGCAGACAGACATGAAACAACACTCTTAGGTACTTTACCATGGGACCCACAGAGGTTAGGTATTTCCATAGGTCCATGGCTACGCTCTTCCGTGTGTTCGCGCTCCATTCACTTATTCGGCCAGGGTTTATTCAGCATACCTAGGGCCTCTCAGGCTCTGCTGCAACTGAGGGTAAGCAATGACCAAAGCAGACAATGTCCCTTTTCCCAGTGACATACAGGTCCCAACGGTGTCAGAAAGTATATTAATGAAAACAAAGTGAGGAAGAGGGAGGAATATACAATGGCCAAGGAAGATGATCCTATTTCGTTGTTCTGGCACTGAGCTATGCCCCAGCCTCATACATGGGTAGAAGAAGTTATTTCTAGTGATGACTGTTTCTTGGATGAACTTACGTTGGGCAGAAGCCACGCTAACATCTAGGTGTGTAAGAGTCGAGACAGACTATATTCTTTCTCATGTCTGTCTATACTGGAAATTTTCCTTAGGGAAGAACAAACCCTAATCCTCTGTCTAGAAAAACCCAGATCGGGCACTTCCAGAATTGCCCTCCTCCTTGGATGAAGAAAGAAAAAGCAAGTATTTGTGTTCTAGTTAGTGTCATGTCTGTGTGAAAATTACTAAGTTTAGAGTTCTTCATTAAATATCTATACTTCAGGGGTTTTAGTGTGCCTTAAAGATCATCAGTAGCCTCTGCCCCAGTGTTAGCCCAAGAAGTATGAATTGATCTAGAATTCTGTGTATGTTGAATACATACACATCTACAAACACACACACAAACACACCCCAGAGTGATGTTCAAGGGGAAATCCATAGCCAAAGCCACGTTCTGTGACAATCATGCTTGACAAGCTCAACTCTCTCCATTTTACCATCAACCACACCAGGATGATGCAGAGGCTGATGGCTGAAGGCATAGCTGTAGCAGTTATAGATTTAACTAACCCAAATCCACAGAAACAATCAAAGGCTTTTGTTTCATAGTTCTGCTGTTTTTGACTTATTGTTCCAAGTTATTTTTTAACCTCACAATTTCGTGTAAACTGTTGTTGATGACGATGATCCCAATTTTATAGGTGGGGATTCTGATGTTCCGAGAAGTTCCGAGCATCTAAGGTCACACAATTAGTAAGTAAAATATAAGAATTCTGATTCAGATCTTTGTGACTCAATACCTACAACATCCCTTCCACTGGATCTTCTGCCCTTTGATCCCTTTCTTAATTGGAAGGGGAATGTAGAGCAACATTTCTGGAGACCTCAATACAAACATGTGACTTCATGTTAGAAATGCCTTACTCATGAGCCCCTCTGTGTATTTATCACCCACTGGGTAGCTGTTTTGGAATAGATCAAAGGGTCCTTTACCCTATGACACTGACCTGCTATGTTCCCTGACACTACTCAGGTCTAAAGTGATGAAATCACAGAGAAGCAGACGTAACCTGAGGGTTCCTAATGCCATAAGAATTTGTTGACAAGAGCATTTGCTACAAACCTGTCAATACGCCATTGCCAACAGTCTGGTTCAACCATTCTATGCCTAGACAATTTTTACCCTTACGTTGGGTATAATGTAGAGTCGCGGGAGGCAGGAAGGGGTTCAACATGAAGAACGTCATCACTTATTCCTCTACATACACATAGAGCTTGTCTAGAAACAAAACGAATCACTGACAGCTGAACCAAAACAACCTTGCTTCACCCAAGGCTCCCTGTGATACTGCTGCTCATGCACACTGCCACCATCTGACCATCTGCACTGGCCAGACAACCAAACCTGCACCCTATGCTGCTTAATCTTCATTGTCAGTCTGGCTGGATTTAGAATCACCTAGGAGACACACTTCCTGGCACATCTGTGAGGGTGGTTCCGAGAAGCATAACTGAAGAAGGAAGACCCACCCTGAATACTGGTGGTCCCGTCCCATGGACTGAAGTCTTAGACAGAATCCAAAGTGAACAGAAAAAGGGGAGATGGCACCCGCATGGATCTCTCTCTTCTTCCTGACCAGAAATAATGTGTCAAGTTGCCCCATGCTCCTGCCACCCCGACGTCGCTGTCACACTAGACTGTCTACCCCTGCCCTGAAAAGCAAGCCAAACCATTTCCTTCTTTCAGCTGCACCCATCAACATATTTTGTCACAGAAATAAGAAAATTACTCCACATCAAACATTCACCACAATTTTTTATCCCAGGGGTGCTGTGAACTCTCCTGCTCTTTCTGATTTCCTCCACCCACAGTCCAAAGAGCTGATCATTCTTTCCTGGCTCCTCTAAGAACCCACAACTCATCTCCACACATCCGTGAGCCCACAACAGACAGGGAAACCTTTCAAACGTATATCAGACCATGAAAAAAAAAAGAATGATTTTTATTTTCCTAAAATAAAAAACTCAGCCCCTTGGTAGAGCCTTCAAGACCTGCACAAAAAGCTTCTCGCCCTCTCTTAGCCAAATGAACAGTCCCAAATACACTACCTTCACCAGGTGACAAGAAACAGCAGTAACAGACAGGAGGAGGGGGACCCAGGCCCTGTCTTCCTACTTGCCTCTGATGAGGTCTGCTTCTTCCTGGGCTGAATCTTCCTCTACACATTCTATCCAAGCCTCTGCAAAGACCTAACCCTGAAGCTTAACCTCCCTGAAGCATATGGGAGACCAGCAGACATTTGCAGAGCCCCCTCTGCATAGGGTCAAACCACTATGAATACAGCTGCTCTTCCACAGGGGCCTCCTCCTACATCTGTCTCCATCACTACGCAAGCAAACTCTTCAAGAGAAGGACGCCACCTGCCCCAAGAACATCCTCGATCAAATTTCACCAGTCCTATAAACTGGAAAACGAATGAAGACAGAGTCCCTACACCACCTTCTATAGGAACAGTCTTCAAGTTGTACAGGGCATTAAAGTTAGCTGGGGCTTTTGTTTAAATGCTGGCCTGTGGTGGAACCTCAGTATCCAAATACATCCACTGGGGATACTGTTACAGGCTGCCTAGGGACCAACCACACTTTGAAGAGATAAGCTTTAGCACTCAAATCACAGAAGGACAGTTGAGAACTATTATGTGTAGATTAAGGAGGAAATTAAATAAATAAAACAGATCTGCTTTGGATCTTGTCTTGCACATGTCTGACATCTTGACAGCACCCAGCTTCCTAACATGCCAGAGAAAAACAACCATTGTTGTAACCTTTCTCCAGCTGGAGACCCACTACCAGCTCTGCAGGTCCTCTGGGAACCTTCCCGAAACCGATTCCCAAGCTCCTGCTTTCAGAACCTAGTGCCTATCTTTGTCCCCTAACTGTACATGGCTCATGTGCCTTCCCCTGTCACCTCCAACATGGGCATGGAACCCCATCCACCCTGCCAAGTGTCAGAGACACAGGGAAGCCACTATCTCCTTCACCCTCCCCGCTCGACAACAACATTTGCTGCCGCCAGTCAGGACACTGCTCTTTAAGCCCTTTGTGGCCTTGACCATAGATAGACCCCTTTGCCGGGCCACCATGCCTCTCTGTGGGACTGTGTTACCATCCTCTGTTCTCCGATCGCAGCCTTTGAGAGCTCACAGAGCAGCCTGCAAGGGCTCACAGAGCTGACTGAAAAGCAATTCCAGTTTCAGTGAAAAAAAAAAAAAATACTCCTACCCTCAGGATTCTGAGCTGCTACCAGGGATTTGCAAGTTGTTCTAGGGCTGTTTTTAAGACAAGCCCATGGTATTTACACAGATATATGGGCCTCTTTAAAGTACTGTGGGGTTCTTTATGAAAGGTGTGTATAAAAGTTCTTGTTTTACTAGAAGGATTATATAAAAGATGTTAAAACATATTTTGCCCAAGAAGTGGTATAGATGGTCACCAAATATAATGTATCCATTGTAAAGAAATCCCCACAAGAGACCTCTGAAATCCTAAAGTGATTGAGTTGTGCTGCACCCGAACCCACTGAAAATTTTCCAAATGGTAAAATATTAAATATACTGTTTTTTTAAAAAAAAATATTTACCAGTTAAGCACTCAAGTCCTGTAACGGGCTGACCTTTCTCAGTAGTTTTTCTTCTACACTTTCCAAAAGCAGCCAAAAAGGGATTGCTTTCCTTTTACTGCTTTGTTTTGTCTTTTGTCAGGGCTGGGGGTGGGGGCTGGACTTATTTTAAGCATCGTACTGCCCCCTCCGCCTATGCAATAACACCATAATGGCAGAATAATCGCTGTAAACAATGCCCCAGGGATTTAGTTGGCTACAGTGCAGGCTCAGGGAGCCAGCTCCCCTGCTTTTCTTAACTACATCATTGCATTCTTGTCTGTGAGTGGATAAGAAGAGGCCCTTTTCAGAGCAGGTTGATGGAAAGTGCTAATTGTTGACACATTAGCTAATTGCTATGATTAGCCCCTGGGGTTCTTTCCTCTCCTTTCCTTTCCTTCCTTCTTTCCTTTCTTTTTTTCTCTTTCCTTTTTTCCTTCTTTTTTTCTTTAATTCTAGAAGTCAAGATCTCAGCTGTGAATTATAAAGATGTATTCGGACAACACTGCTATGAAAACAAATAATTGAGAAGCTAATTTTCAGCAGCGTTCAATCTGGGGCAACTGTCTAGTCGTGCCTTGAGAAATGGGCAATCCTCAGGCAGAGAAAGTATACACCCTACCTGCCGCCTCTACCCAGTATTTTAGATGAATGTGGTCTCGGGTTATCACTGATGATCTGTTTTTACAAATCCAGTGCATCTCTGGAGGACTGAAGCAACTCCAAACCAAAAACAGCGTGCACAAACCATCAGGTTCTACTAACACCAGAGGCAGCTCGAGTCTATGATGACGTGAACCAGGGAAGGTCCCCACTGGGCTATTTCTGTTTTCTAGGTTTTCCTAGGTTATTTGAAATTGGGGTCATTCTCCACTATAGCTCAACTTAAGAAAACAACTTGGGCTGAGGAAATAGCTCAGTGGATACAGCACTTGCTGCACAATTTGAGAACTGAAGTTCATATCCCTGGAACCCAAGTAAAATGGGACAGGGCATCCACAGTCAGAGTACCTATGAGGCACAGACAGGCTGAGTAGACAAACTGGAGAGTTCTAGGCTCAAACAGAAACTCTACCTCAGTAAGAAAGTGAAGAGTGATTGAGGAAGACACCAACATCAAACTATGTTCTCTATACTTACGTGCACACACACAAAAACATATGTATATGCACACTTGAAAAATAAAAACAGAGAGAAAGAAATTAGTGATGATTCTAAAATGGGAATGTGCCTTTTCGTTTAGAAAAAAGGGGGAAAAGAAGGGACACCAAGTAGGGAGAGAAAGTAACAAGGAACTGAATGAAAAGCAAAGTTTCAATTCTTGGCCCTTGCCATTGAAAGAATCATCAAGCAGTGCTTTGCCCAGTCCACTTGTAAATAATGCAAGCCCATGTTTACTATTTGTTATAAGAATAACCTAGTTATGCATAAAGTGCATAACTATATATGACAGATAAGTATGAAAATTAAAGCAACATTTGACCATGATACAAAGTAGATGTCAATTTTAACACAGACACACAAACATCGTATCTTCTTAGGCAATTTTGAGCTTAAGATGATTTCATCTTACATGCATGTACCAACCAAGAGCTCTTGGTTCTCTTTCTGCATGTGCCTATAATCCCAGCTTGGAGGACACAGAGACAGGAGGATCCAAGGACAGCCAGGCTTGGCAAGTCAGAGGTTCAGTGAGAGACTGTCTCGAAAGGTGAGGCTGAGAGCTACAAGGAAAGAAACCCAGCAGTGACGTGTGGTGAACTACACGCACACACACACACACGCACACACACACACACACACACACACACACGAACATGTATACTTGTACACACATGATTTTTGCATCTATGTAAGTCATACATACGATGGAAGTCACACAGACAAAGCACTTCCACTTTCTCAGAATTCAAACTCTGAAAAGTAAAGGGTTCTTTTGTTTATTTTTAACTTTTTTATCGATTGCTATTAGCGGGCAGGACAGAAGTACCACAGTATGTATCTGGAGGCAAGAGAACAATTTCGTGGCGTCCATTCTCTTCTTCTACTTTAATGGAACTTCCAAGGAGAGAACTTAGTACCAAGTGCACAGCGAGAACCATACCCACTGAGCCATCTTACCAGTCAGTCCACAGAGGTCTTTTAAAAGCTTAATCATCTCCTTTATAGAAAGGAATCAACCTCCAGGGCTGTCTTCCTTGTTTCTTCCTTAACTAGGGAAGATAATGTAATCACTTGAGAGTCATACTGTAGTCATAAGAAAGGGACAATATGGAATAATCCCTTAGCCAGCATGTAACATGAGAAGTGAGATCCTATTGGTGTTGCTGGAGTGCTGTCCCCAGCCTGAGCTTAGGCGTCAACATGGCAAACAGAGGAAACAGGGAGAGAGGGGTGTGATTGGTGAGCTGCTGCTGCATGTGTATCTGACAGTGCTTCTTCACGCTGTAACATGCTATACCCACAGTACTTGTAAGGAGCAGATGCTATTTTTTCCATTGTACAAATCCAGCCACTGGGGCTTCAATAACATGGGTCCTTCATAAGGAAGTCATAAAGAAATAAAGCTGACACCTGCCTAGTTACAACTTCCTCCTTCCACCTGGTAAGGGAGCCTAAAAGAAAAGACTCAGAAGAGACCCAGAAAAGTTGGTCACAGTTGTTTGTATTTAAGTGGCCCAACAGCACTGAGGAAAAGTAGTTTCATCATAAGCACAGGGGGGAAAAGCTTTTCTGAGATTAAGCCTTATTATAACACAATTTAAATCCACTGAAACTTATCCTGATATCAAAAGACAGGCTCAGTATACACAGGTCCAAAAGCTTTAAAAAAAAAATGAAACCCTAGTCATGGAACAGCAGGTGTGGACTTGGCTAACTCTCCCAATGCCACAGCTGGCCTTGGATTGTCCTCAAGCCCTCTATTCTTCTGCCTGAGGCTCCCCTCATCAGAAAAGGGGAATATAGAAAAGATATGTGCTTGATATTATCAAGGTCAAGCAATGTCCAAAAGTTGAAACAAAAATACATCATTTACAGCATGCGTTTCCCAAAAGGGATGTTCTTGATTATCAATAGCCCTCTTCTTCCTTGACCCTCATAGACTTATTAGTTGGGAAGCCATCTGGGCCACCAGGGCACTGCCCCAAAACAGATTCAATCCTTGTGTAAAAAATACTAGGCAAGCTAGGTACATATGTATAAACCAATCACAAGAGGATTGAGAGTTCAAGACCAGCCTTGGATACATAACAAGTCTGCCTGCTCCTGTGGAGTTTGTACCCGAGAGACACGTCAGTCTATTAGTAAGAAGTTGCACATCAACCCTCGCCCTTCTGGCAGCAAGCCTATCTGGGAAGAAGGGGTCTGCATGTGTTGATGAGATGGAAGAGGAAGGAGAGAGGTTGAGATCAGTTTCAAAGGCTACAAAAGAGCTTGAGTAACGGGAGCATTGGGATGAAAGATGAACGACAGAGACTGAAGAGAGCCATGGACGCAGCACAGTTTAGACCGTAAAAGACGAGGAGACCCGTTCAACAAGAGGAATAGATTCGGAGTTTCCATCACTGGGTCTCGACCAACACACCACACTCACATCCTCGGCTTTATACACTTCCACCCTGACAGGCCCTCCAGAGGAGACTCTCCAGCCAGAGGCCGTTATGGGGTTATCTTGCCTCTCTATACATGCATCTGCCTCTTCCACAACTGTCTTCCACATGGGTTAGACAAGCTTTTCCTCCAACATTAAAGAACTGTTGACACCATTTCAATGAAGATGCCGAGACAGGGTTGTGAGGTCTGAGAGAGGTGTGAGACCTCCTGATGAAGGGGCAGAGCCCAGCCAGGGCAGCACACAACGAGGAGCCCTGGCAGGGTTCCAGTTCTGCCTAGGGAGGTACCACCTTCTGCACTCATGGAGTTACCTGGTAGGAGCTGTAATAGGTGATCATAGAACAAATCCCTGGTGGCTTGCTTCTCCCACCAGGGAGCTGTGGCTACGGTGATGCACCCCGTATACCACAGCTCAGAGGTCATAGTTTCTCCACAGCAGAAAGAGGTGCTAACTGTGGATATCGGTCTCCCCCAAAGAACTGACACTGAGGAGATGTAGTTTTCACAAACAGATGGCTTCCTACTAAAATTATGTCTATGCCAGGAAGGAGGACTGGGTACTGACAGGCACACAACCAGGGGCATCTCAGGAACCACCACCGGCTTGGGAATCTGCTGGCCTCTCGGTTGAGACTACTCACTTACATGCCCCTTTCCTCTGCGCTCTGCTCCTGGCACACGTAGAACCCCACAGACAGTCTGCCCAAAAACTTCAGGAATGACACGGGCAAAGTTGCAGAAAAGGGAGCTAAGCATTCATAGGCTCTTTTTAAAAGTCAACTCTAAAATGTCAAATTTCCTTCATTTCTAAAGAGACAAAAAAAAAAATGGTATCTTATCTTGGTTCCCAAAGTATTCGTAGAACTAAGAAAAGATTTTCAAAATGTTTAGAATCAACTACAAATCTTTAATATGAATTTGATTTCAAATGGTTCCTTAATTTCAGTTAAGCAAGATCAAACTGGTCGCCAAATGTTATGCTTTAAATATAAGGCACACCATACGCAATTTAATGTGAAAACAGAGGGAGAGTAATTCAAAGGTTACGCACGAAATTCCTGTGGGCATCAACAATCCCGTCCACAGCCCTCACACAACCTGCTCACAATTGTACACCACACCATTATCTACAACAGCAACAAACTGAAAACAACCCCAATAGACTCCACAGATGAACTGATAGACACAACCCATGCAATGGAAAATTACTCAGCCGTCAAAAGGGTCCAAGCTGATATGGTGGCACATGCCAGCAATTCCAGGACTTGGGTAGAGGCGGAAGGATCTGGATTCGTGGCCAGCTGCCCGTGACAGGGGGAAAAGCAGCCAGAGGTGACGGGAAGTGACTGCTAATGGGTCTGAGGTTCCCTTCAGGAGAAAAGTGCACTCTAGAATCAGACGGTGGTGACAGCTGCAAGTCTTTGGTAAAGGAAAACACTTGATTGAATGGGTGAATCTTGTGGTATATTGATCATGTCTCAATAAAAAATGGAGAAAGCTCTGCTTGGTTCTTCCTGTGTGCTGAGAATAGCACTCCATTTTTCCTTTGCATATTCACAAATAAATATTAATTTTTTTCAGATCCTTACACTTACAAAAGAAACAAGAAAGTCCTTTAGCCCCTTGTTTTATTATTGAGGTAGCGATGGCACCACTAACACGTTTCCTCTGCTCCCTTCGGCATTTAAGTGATTTCTGTCCATTCCCCATCAGTACTAACGATGGGAAAACTCTCCTCAGTCTTGTTTGGAGAAGAAGGACATACGGCCCACCAAAGGCAAAGGCAAAAGACTCCACGTACAAGCTGGCTGCCTGATCTTCCCTCTTTTCTATCCACTATGTCCCAAGTGCTTAATTGAGCTCTCAAAAGACAGCACATGAATGGAGAGGAGACAGCTCTTTCTATGAGGGCGGAAAGTGTTCGCGAATCGCCTCTACTTTCTCCAAGCTCATCTGGACTGCTTCTGTTATTTTACTAGCACTTCCATTAATAAAAGGCCAAAGCCTGGGTAGCTTAATAAACAGAAAGTTATTTCCTCTCACTTCTGGAATCTAAGATGAAGGTGCTAGCAGGTTGGTTTCTCCCAAAGCCTCACTCACTGGCTCAGAATAGACTCCCTGTGCTCTCAGATGTTGTGCCCCTAATATACGCTCAGATGGTGTGTCCTTAATATACGCTCAGATGATGTGTTCCTTATACCTCCCTAACAGAGTCTCCTGATCCTTTCTACTCAAGGGCACCAGTCAATGGAACAAAGGCTTAGTTTAGCTGCCCCAGTTTAGTTTAAAGGTTCTGTCTCCAAACACAGTTACATCCTGAGGCAGTCAGAGGTTAGGTCTTCAAAGTGAACATTTGGAAGGGCCTATTCAGTCTCTAGAACAACATTTCCTAGTTGCACTTACATTTAGTGAAAAAGAGTCATACGGATTAGTCACGCATCTAATGGAACCAAGCAGAAGAAACACATGCCCATCCTGTTCTGATCTATAAACGCCTCTGCACATGTTGACTTCCTGTCTGCTGACAAGGTAGGAATATGAATCCTCACAGAAGCCACGGGGAAGATGATAAAGCCACAGAAGTCTTAGCACCGGAAAATGGTGGAGCCGAGACTCCACCCACAGCGCTGACTGGAGCCTACATTAGACTACACGTGAAAGAAAAAGGACAGTCAAGATGTGTTTGTCATTAGCAAGCATGAGAACCTGCCTCCAGTTTCTAGAACCCATCTAAATATTCGATGCAAAACACATACATGTAATCCCAGCACTGATGAGGTAGAGGCAGACAGATCCTGAGGAATCAGTGACAAGCCAGGCTAGCCTATTTGGTGAGCTCTAGACCAATGAGGACAAGATGGACGGCTCCAAGGCATAACACCCAAGGTTGTCCTCTGGCCTACACACACAGGCACACATGCACATGCACATACACACACACGCACACATGCACATGCACAGACACACACATACATATACTGCGCACACACACACTCACAGGCATGTGCACACACACATACCTGCATGCACGCACACACATGCACATGCATGCACACACACCACACACACACACACACATACGCATATATACACGTGCGTGTGCACACATAACTGCAGGCTCCCACTATTTTTAAACCAACTGTTCAAACCTCCCTGAAATTCAACCCATACTAAGCCTCCAGCTGCTGCTGTGGTTCATATGTTAAAAACAGCAGGGCACCAAGGAGCCGCTGCTGGTCAGGCTGAACCCGAGCTACAGAATTCCCTGGACCAGGAACAACACAGTGAAGGAGGTAATGAGGGAGGTAGCATTCTTCAATGTACTGATCCAAAGAGTGATGGCTGCAGCGCCCCTGAGCACATAAGCAAAGTCACGGAACAACAGAGCCAATCGAAATGCCAGTCTACTTCTGAGCTGGTGTGCAGGTCACCAGACTCTGGCTTCTAAACAGTTCTACTAGAGGAACTCTGATGACTTTATATCACTGTTATTAATAGCATGTATCTGAGCAACTCCAAAAAGCCTCACTCGGAGACCAAATGCTCATTCAGCATTGTACCTACCCATAATCCCTCGGCATTCTAATGGAGATTAGGGATGTGGCTAGAAAATTTCTATCTTTTCCTTCGAGTATTTCACTAATTTGGATTTGAGGAAGGAACTAAGAAGGAAAGAACAAACTAAAATGTAGCAGTTGTTACATTGGAATTTTGGCAAGGCGTTTTAGAAATAAAGAAGGCAATGATTGACTTGTAGACAGCAGAAAATGGAAACAAAATCAAAATTACTACAAGGAACCCCATAAGTACGCTCCTTTTAGTTAGACTCTGTCTAATACTTTGTTATAAAAAGATGCATTTTTATCCTAACAATGTCAAGTAACTGTAATTTAGACTCCAAAACACAAGAAAATGTCTACTTTGAGAGTCCCAAGAGAAAGCTTGGCCTTCTTAATCAATGAACTAGCAAAGGATCTCTCCAGTTTCTGAGACACTTACTTTTTTCTGGTTATTTCAGAGAAATCAACTCTCAAGTTTCTCAAACCCTTAGTTTGGCCTCATCTCCAGGATAGCTGACTCTGGACCCCTTAAACATACTTCTGTCTGTTCCTACTAGAATACAGCGCCTGGAAGCCATCCATCCGTTATCCCAACTACATGGCCAGTCCGCAGCCTGATTGATTGACATTTTAATTTCAAGGGTACCTAAATAACCTCTGCAAACAGTGGGCTTTTACAAACAAAACAAGAAGGGAAACTGAATCATGAGTAGTAATAGAAAGACTCATAATGCCCCTTCCTGCATTTCACATCTACCTGGATTTGCTTACAGCAAGCATCATGGTAACTGGAGAAACAAGGATTATAGGTGTCATTGTTTTTCATCAGTGAAGTGACAAAATCTTTAAACTCCTCTCCTGGGCGTGGCCAGGCCCCAGGTGGAGAATAACCACGGAAAATAACCTTGTCTCCCGTCACCTTCTTCAGGTGGCAAATGAAAGCTCTCAGTACTTAGTCCTGTGCCTAGGACATGTACCCAGTGGGAACTCGGCTGAAACCAGCGCGGTCATTTCGAGTAATTCAGCTGGATGATTTTATTTCCTCCCAAGGCTGATTCAGGGCTCACAGTCAGTGGATGGAAGTGCTGGAAGTGACGTCTTAAATATGACCCTTCACAGTACCGTGTTTGGACTGGGAAAGATCCCCAAATGATTTTGTTCAAGGTGAACTAAAGGTGAACCAGCGTTTCCGTAGTGAAATAACTCAAGACGACCTTCAGAATCTCACTGAGTCACAGGAACAAAAGCAGTGCAAAGGGGGTCATGGCAGGAGTCACCCCACTTTCTGGTTGCCTTGGTTTAGTCTGGACTCGCACTCAGTTCCAACAAGGACAATATGTAGAAGCGACAATACGGATTCAGCAATAGGTCACCTTTACCATCTTCTGGAAGAAGCCACTTGCCATGTCCATAAAGCCAGTGGAGAAAACCACCAAGAGGCAAGAAACTGAGCACGCAGCTCCCACAGCACCCAGACCCACAGTCCCGAGGGGCTAGAGCCCAGGAACGCCCTGCTATACCCATTGACACACGAGAGAAGTGGCAAGCATGTTCCTTATTTCAAGCTGCTAAATATTAGGGAAACTCATCACAGATGAAAAGATGCCAGGAATGTGCCCGGCTCTGCACAATTCCCTCTCTCGGCCTGAAGTACAGCAAACGCTACCCATGCTGCCCCAGCGGGTTCAGTGACCCAGGGTCTGTCCACACTGTGTGCCACGGAGGTGCAATGATAGCACCATGTAAAGTAGAGACAGCAAGGGACTTGCCTTCTGAAACCCTCACTTTCCTTTCCCTTAAGATTCAGCCACTTCACTGTCAAAAACAAGCAGTGAAACAAAAGCAGCGGTTTTTCGTTGTTTTTTTGTTTTTGTTTTGATTTGTTTTATCGAGACAGGGTTTCTCCATAGCTTTAGAGCCTGTCCTGGAACTAGCTCTTGTAGACCAGGATGACCTCGAACTCATAGAAATCCACCTGTCTCAGACTCCCGAGTGCTAGGATTAAAGGTGTGTGCCACCACCCGACAAACAAGAGCAGTTTTTAAGGCTGCTGAAAAATTGAGGCCATCCACTCACCCACTCCCGGGCAACACAGTGGAGCTGACCCTGAAGGTGTAGGTGTAGATCCAAACTGGAGAACTGGCCCCGCCCCTTGCTCGTTGCTATAAGGCGTGAACTCACCAAAACAATACTGGAGAGTTCACCTTGGTGGTAAGGACAAGGGAGGGTCACCAATCCAGGCCCAGAGCCCACCCCATCTGTGATCTGCTGGACCATGTGAAGGAGCCGGTCCTGCAGACCCGAAGCTGCAGGACCTCCATGACACAGGGCAATAGCACGTTAGCCAATAGGAGTCCCAGTGAGGGCCCAGCATCCCCAGTGCTGCAGAAACCAGAGGCCTCAAACCAGACCAACAACTCTCTGCAGTGAACACTTGGAAGTAAAGCTGTCTGGACAAAGGGTTCACTGTGTGACTCACTGTGTCACACGGCAGCTTCCAAGACGACACTGATGTTTTTTCCTTCTCTCTTTTTTTCATTTTTCTCTTAAACTTTATTTTATTTCTTTGTGCGGGGGAGCGGTTTGCAAGGGCAGAGGGTGGATACAAAGGGAAAAGGAAGTGAATGGGATGGGGATGCATGATGTGAAAGACACAAAGAGTAAATTCAAAGAAGGGAAAAACTGAGGCCAATCACTGGACTTCAATAACTGGGGGGGGGGGGGTGTACTGCACCCCCACCTCTAACAGCACAGGTCCACCCTAAGTGGGCTGGGTGGTTGATTCGTTTGATCATCTTACACACCCCAGACTGGCCTTGAAATCATGATCCTCCTGCCTCAGCCTCTCTAAGGCTGAGTGTGCACCACACCTGGTCATGCCCCTAAGTAAAAAAAAACATTCCACTCTCTTAAAGGAGGTGTTCTCACGAAAGAGACACTACCGATGATTTGCCTTAAAGAGTCTGGCAACCTGAAGCTGTCAATCAAAGCAGAACAGTGATTATGGGGGGCAGGTAATATTTCATCAGCAGCATCAGGTATACTGTCCCTCCTATTATGGACTCCCACAGGGTTAGCACTAAGTAGTGCCTTATATACTAATAATAAGCCATCTGCATATCATTAATGAATTGCATACATACAGGTAATCTCGTAATTATTTTGTTGAATGTCGAGCAGGTTCTTTATAAAAGCAAAAGGAAAGAATATCGGGTTTTTTCTTTGGTCCAGTCAGCTGAACCAAATATTAAGTATACTTACCTGCCATTAGAACCATCATGCAGCTTCTGACAAGCAAATTGTGTCCAACACAAAGATATTAATTGTGAAAGCTTTTAACTAGGCAAATGTAAAAACAAAAAGACAGTCTCAAGGCCTGGTCATTGTACAATGATGATATATGTAAAAAAAAATAAAATAAAAAGTCATGCAGGTTATACAAGTCATACCTGGCCATACAAGTATACATCTCTGAAAAACAGAATTCCTTAAAGAGATTTTTTAAAATAATCCATACCTTTGTTGACTCCACTCGTGCCATTTGGAATTCACCATCAGAAAGTCATCACTCCAAATGGCCCGCTCTGCTTTGATTCACCACGGTGAGTGATTCTGCCACTCACAGCAAATCAGAGAGTGCTGTGGAATGGCTTGTTTCCCTGCTCCAGTAAACTATGACTAGGCATTCAGCAGATTTTTCTTTTGTTTCTTATTATTTTGCACAGTCAAGGAAAAATGGAGAAAATAAAAGAAATCATTGAATGGGCCACTGCTTTCAAAACTCATTCAGTCTTGCTCATTTTTGTTAAACCTGTTATAATTCACCCCATCCTGCAGGGGTTTCTGCTTTATTCCCATGCCATCCTGGACCCCCTTACCACCAGACACCCATTCCCTTTCCGGTCCAGATGAACAATTACCTTTTCACACAAAACCCTTAAATGCCCACTGCCAGAGTAGATGGGATTGATAAAATTAAAGCATTTCATTGACCTTGTATTCTGGAAATAATTGATACAAATCTCCTTTGTTGCATTAATTGTATATCATTAAATCTATCCAGGAAAAAAATCTCAACACCCTTTAGCCATTCTGGGTCCCAGCCCAGAAAGTTGACTTTCACAAAATAACAATGAGGCCCTTTAACAGTTTTCAACATACTGCTTCAATAGGTTTTTTTTAACTGTATACATTTCCTAATTCTGAAGCATGAAGTCATTGGCTGCTAAGAACAGCTGCCACAGCCCTCTTTATTTCCCTCACTCCTCCTTAGCACTCTGGGGATGGACTACAAGAAGTCCTTGACTCATCAGAAAAAGAAAAAAAATGATTCAATTTATCCATACTTAAACTCTTGAGAGAAGAAGTATCTGAGGTATCTGAGCACTTTCAGAAAAAAAAGGGGGGTGGGGTGGGAGGGATTGCAGACCCAGTTGGAGAGAACTGTGTTCTCATCATTTTTCAGGTCAATATGGAGTTATTGGTGTCTTCAAATCCTGTATATTCTCAAACATCTGTGAATGCACACACATATAAACACACACATATATGAACACATATACACATACATATATGTGTATTCATATATACATATATAAACACCTACACATATAGAGACGTATAGGATCATACACACATAGTCTCCAAAGCAGTACTGTCAGCATCCCACCATGACGCCTAAATTAGGACATCGTCCAGGTCACAGCTACATGAGGTACATTTTTCCAGGAAAATAATGTTATAAATAAAGATGATTTTTAAAAATGACTTATCTACCTATGTCATCCAGCTTTCATAGCTAAGTTCTTTGTTAGATAAAATGTTAATAGTCTAGTAGGCTCCACTGTGCTTAAAACCAACAATAGGTTTCAAAACCTTGCGAGCATACCATCGCATGCATATGTGTCACATATATATATTTTATAAGTAATGTAGTTCACTGTGATGTGAACTCACAGGCTAGGAAAGCGAGGATACATGAAGGTATTCTAACAAACACCTGCCCCACCCAGCCCTACTTTGAAGTTCTCCTGACATACCATGTCCTGTCCTTACTTTGTGGGAAAAATAATGTATTGCTACTTCCATACAGCAGTTCACAGTTCATAGAACATTCTTATCTACATCATCTTGGGCGATCCCTACAAAAGCCTCTTCCTCTTCCAGACATAGAGACAATCAGACAGATCACCAAGAATAGGAAGGTAGACTTGACAGCGAGGCTACCTGCTGAGAAGCACCCAATGGCTGTATCTCAGGCAGGTCTTTAAAGCTGGCTTATATATGCCAGTCTGGAAAACCACATCAGCACTTACAATCGTGCTTCTGAGGGACAATGTCTTCTGAGTTCTAACTTTCAAAATATAAAGAGGTTGTAAGCTCAGATCTACATGGATTGCACGTTCACACAAGAGAACGTGACCACTTATTCTACTCCTGATGCCAGAAATCAAAGCCTATAAACATAAAGCCCTTCTAAGGGGTATCGATATGCCATGGTCTCTAAAACTATCAGCTGATATTGGAGCAACACATGTCCCTGGATAGATCTCCAACACCTCTGGACCGAGTTCCATGATCCACATTAATGGACCACTTTCCTTTATCAGTGTTTAAAACATCAACAAAAAGTCATCTTCTGAAAACTACAAGAAGATTCCATCTCATCTGAGTAAGAACAACTCTTTAAAAAAAGTTACTGAATTCTTAGAGGAAAGCGCTTGTATGCTAGCAATAGAAATGCAAGTTAGTATAACCTGTATTAGCAGTGTGAAGGCTCCCCCAAACATCCAAAATACAATGTGACTTACTTCTCTCGTTCCTCTCTCTCTCCTCTCTCCCTCTCCCTCTGTGTGTGTGTGTGTGAGAGAGAGAGAGA
>NC_022009.1:61973058-61977776 GCF_000317375.1 Microtus ochrogaster | reverse complement strand
CTGATCTCTCATCTATTCCTCTGTGTGTGTGTAAGACAGAGAGAGAGAGAGACAGAGACAGAGAGAGACAGAGACAGAGAGAGACAGAGACAGAGAGAGGGCTCTAGATCTCCCATCCTCTCTGTGTATGTGTCTGAGAGACAGACCCAGGTGTGTGTGTGTGTGTGTGTGTGTGTGTGTGTGTGTGTGTGTGTGTAAGTCAGCATATAAAAGAATGTGTGACATTTGTTTATTGAGCTACTATTCATAATGACCAAGCGGAACCAGCTACCCTACGTCAGTCAACAGATGAATGAACAAAGAATGTGGCACATAAATACTATTCAGCCATGAAAATAGAGATTCTGATATTGACAGGAAAATGGATGGAACTGAGGGATACCTTGCTAAGCGAGATAACTACAGCCAAGTCCTCTGTGTTTCCTTTCCTATGTGGAAATAAAACTAAAAGGGTGAGCTGACAGCAGAAGAGATGTTATCAGGGAATGGGAGGGGCCAAGGAGAAGCAGAGCAAGTGTAAGAGTTGGGAGATATGATCCGTTCGTGATATGTTCATGTGTGGAAGTTGCGCATGTAATAAAAATGTGTAGTAAATGTAAAACTACAGAATATTTTAGGTCTGTGTTGAGCCACATACATGATTAGGGAGAAAGAAAAGTCGATGAGAAGGCAGAACATAGGAACGCTGAGGCTGGAGGCATTAATTACATGACCTGTTTCCATCCTTTGAAAAAGCCATCTGCAGACACTAGCCATATAAGAACAGCCTTGGAAAACCAAGTTTTTCTGTTGCAAATCACAGAGAAGCAGGAAAAAACATGTTGATATGGATGGAATTCTAGGCCAAAAGAAGCTGGAAAATCTTTCTTTACTTCTCTTTCTGCCCAGGAAGGTGAACCACACAGGCACTTTGACTTTTGTTAGATCTGCAGAAGCCTTAAGGAACCCTGTGTCTTTAGATTTCCAACAGTTATTAAGTAACATTTGTGAAAGGCATTTTTCTTTCAAAACAAAACTCTGGTGTCTGAACTTTTGTGAAACTCTTCTAAGTAATTTAAAACACCAAATTGTTTTAATGCAAAAAAGTATTTCTTCACAATACAATTCACAAAATGACAAGGCAAAAGGCAACCAAGCAGATCAGCAAGAAAACAGCAGATAAACTAGATGGTGTATCATGCTCCTCCTTTAACTAAGTGTTACAAAAGGTGTAAGAAAACATAAAAGTGTATATTCATTTAGAAAAGCAGAGCATATCTGTAAACACACTATAATATAAGTGCACAAAAAGCAAAATAAAGAAACAATAGAACAGGAGGAAATGAACCCATATTTTGATTAGAAGTTACTGCTTTTCCCTGTTTCCAAGTCTTATTGTTGGTTATATTATACTAATGTGGAAAGTCATTTTCTAAAGCTAGCATTTAATAATTCATAAGGAAGTATTATTAAATCAATATAAAAACAGAGATGACTCTAAGCAATAGGGAAACACAGACAAACACTTCAGAAAAGGAAATCCAAATGGCAATAAAAGAAAAAGATGTGTAATCGTTCCTCACTAGCAATTGAAGGCATTTAAATTAAAAGAAACTATAATACCATGTCATAATGTTAAGAAGAAATTAACTTTTGCAGTTTTCCTTGTGAGGGTGTGTGGATATTGGGGCTCTCTGTGTACACAGCTGGTAGGAGGAAAATCAGCACGATGACCATCGAGAGCAACCAAATAACACCTAATAAAACTGAAAGATGCATGAACTTCTAGTGTGAACATGTGGGTGACGGGATTCCCCGTGGAATACAGCTCATAACAGCAACAGCCCAAGCAATCTGCAGCTCCATCAATACAGACATAATTATTTGTTCTATTTTCCTATGAAGGAATATTATAATAAAATGCATGCATTTTACCTACTTGAAGTATCATGGGTAAATCACAAAAGTACATGTTGAGAAAGTAAGGGGCACGGGCAGGGTTGCATGAACAGTAAGTTTGTTGAAGGAAAATGTTTAAGCGTGTCAAAGAAAGCTATATAGAGCCCAGTTCAAAACAGCAATTATACGATAAACATGAACACGAGACTCTCTACTGCACAGCACTGCATCCTGCAATTATATTATAAACATGTACACGAGACTCTACTGCACAGCACTGCATCCTACATCCCTGCACTCCAGAGGCCAAGACAGGATGACAACCTGGGTTCCGGGCCAACTCGGACTCCAGAGTAAGCTTCTGGCTCTAAGTGAATAAGTAAAAAAATAAAAAAGAAATAACTAAATACCAACACACGCATACTCACACACACACACACACACACACACACACATACACACACGACCTAAAGCAGAGTGAGGAAAGCAGTATCAGTGACGTAGCGACAATATTTTCAGACAGACAAATGACGGCAACTGTCTCTTTTCTTACTTGTTACGTTTATTTTAAAGGAGAGCCGGGCGATGGTGGCGCACGCCTTTAATCCCAGCACTCGGGAGGCAGAGGCAGGCGGATCTCTGTGAGTTCGAGACCAGCCTTGTCTACAGAGCTAGTTCCAGGACAGGCTCCAAAGCCACAGAGAAACCCTGTCTCGAAAAAAAAAATATTTTAAAGGAGAATAACAAAAACCTGAAAATCTTTGTTCACAGAAAGGAAAGCTAATGCGAAGAGGAGGATGTGAGCAGGAGGAAGGCCAGGCACAGTGGACCAACACTAAGTTTATGCAAATAAACCTTCTATTAACTTCGCAAACTAATTAAAAATAAAACCGCTGCCTTAAAAGAGCCCAGAAGCATCTCTCTCAACAAAATGAGATGGCGCTGTGACAGTAATGACTGGTACGTGGACTACAGATGCATACAAGATGGCTTGCCTACAGGAAAAGAGCTATGGTTTGGGGGTGCCCCTCCTCTCTCTCTAGGATTTAGCACATTAGAACGACTGCTGTTTCTTTGGATTTGGCTGGGAACGGGAGACAAGAGAGAAATGGGAGCTGATTATCAAAACTTGTTAATAGATTGCCTAACACGTGTCAAACAGAGTTCAAGGCCAGCCTGGTCTACCTAGTGCCAGGCCAGCCAGGGCTGTATAGAGAGACCCTGTCTCGAAACACAACAAACAACACGAAAGTGTGTCAGCCGTGCATGCTGCTGCTTCGCCTGGTAGCAGCATACATCTGGAACCTTTTATCTCCCTGTCTTCTAGAAAATATTGGCTTGTCCAACCCATAAAAGCTTAGAAACTACCAGTCCTTCAGGAAGCCTGCAAAAGGAGCTATGCTTCTAAGAACCAGGGACCTTAAAGTCGGTTGGGAGTATTCAACCCTGTGTGCTCTGTGCTAATCCCACCGACCTGCTGCTAAGGAAGAGGTGACTGCTTTTGAAAACGGTCAGATTGTCAGTCCTGTCTGTTCCCACAGGCAAGGACTGTGCTGTTGTTCCAGCAGAGGGTGCACCCCAGGAAACAGCCAAAAGGCTAAGTCAGCACTGGAACGCAACCCTGCCCGGGGCAGCTGGCATCAAGGGTAAGCAAATTTACCAAACAAGTTTGCCTGCCTCAGATCAACCCTCCACCTCGTGCAGCTATAACTGAGGAGCTATCTCCAGACACCAAAGCGGCAGGTACATCCATTCAAAGTAACAGGTGACTGTGGTATTCACTACACAGTATTTTGACCTACTTGTCCTTTGAAAATAAGAAACCCCCATCCACACACACACACACACAAAAAGAAGAAGCCCCAAAAGGTCAAAGCTAATCAGCATGAAACGTGTACTGTTTGGCCTTTTAATCTAATCAGCATCTTCAGATAAGTTTGGAATGTGGAACAAATGATGCTGGGGCTCTTTCCCCTCCTTCCCAAATCCTTCAGCGGAGACTGAGACCTGGGCCAGCAAGCCACACTTCCTTCAAGGCAGCTGATGCACGCACGCTGCTGTGCTGTTACGAAGGGTAGTGGACCAGGTATAAGAACATGGACGGCCCAGTGATTCAGATCCCACTGCACAGGGCCGCAGATGTTTTTAGCACCAAATGTAAGAAAGGATGCTGAGTTGGTTCTCCAAGCCAACCAACCTCCTGTCACCAGACCAGGTAGAGTTCCCCAGGGTGATTGTGCTATTCTCTGAAGTAAGCACGGATTCTCTCCTGGGTCTCCTGAACCATTTTCCTAGTTAATCTCCCTCCTTCTTTTGGAGTGGCCCAGAAAACAAGCAGACAAATTAAAACAAACAGACACAGACAAAAAAAAAAACAAAAACCAGAAGATACATCAAGAGTCCCATCTAAAATCAGTCATCAATCATTCACTTCATTCACTTCAAATGATTATCAGTTATCATATATTTAAATGCATCTCAACAAGGATGAACTGTTTTGTTATTTTAAAAGAAAGATAGCTTTTTCATTAAAGGGAAATTATTAGGAAAAATAAAGAAAAGCTGTAGCAATGAAAAGAGCAATGACTCTTGCTATGAAGTACTTGATATTATTTTACAAAAGAAAGGTTTATTTTTTTTGGTTGCCATGAAAACTCAAAGCCTATCTATGTTCAAAAGCCAAAACTGCAATATAAACAAATGAGTAAAGACTCACTTCAACATTAAGAGAAAAGTCTGGAACTGAATTCTACTAATATATGCTTGCTTTAAAGAGACACAGTAGAAAGCCAGGGTTGAGAGGCACTTATGCGCTTGCTCTCTCTCTCTCTCTCTCTCTC
>NC_022009.1:61964363-61972958 GCF_000317375.1 Microtus ochrogaster | reverse complement strand
ACACACACACACACCCTGTAAAATTAGGAAAACAGCAGCCATGTATGCAGGAACTTGTGTTGAAGGCTGAACAGGAAAGGGTGCAAGAGAAAGATAGGAACACTATGCAAATAACTACCTGGGCTATACCAAGTTATAGCTCCCCAGTGTGTCCAGTCTTTAAGTCCTACATGGTAACAGCTCCCCTAAGCTCCAGAGAACCCTGCCCAGTGTCTGCCTGTACTGGAGAACTGGAGAGCAGCCCCAGAAACTACCACAAAAGCATAGTCGGCTACTGACGGCCAGGCACCGAGGAGGTCCTTGCCTATTCTAAGCTCCATTGAGCTGCGGCTCATTTTGCAGGTGAGACTATGGGGTTTGTGTTCAGTTTGTTACTGTTGCTTTGGATTTTGCATGTTGATTTTAAAACAGAATCTTACTATATAACAAAGGCTGGTCTTGAACTTGTAATCATCTGGCTTCAGCTTCCTAAAAACTGGGATGGTAGGCATATACCACCATTCCTGGTGAGATGAGGTAGAATGACCTCTCCAAGGCTTTGCTGCCACTCTGGATTCTACCCACCATGCAGTCAGCCCAGCTCACCCTGGCTCCAAGAGGGGAAAATGCCAACAGTATGGTTCATCCAGCTTTACAGCCATTGCTCTCAAGAGTTCTTGGACCCAGAGCAGACGAGAGCAGACAAGAAGGCTCAACAGGTGGGTGCTCCTCACCAAGCCTGACCATCTACACCCACAAAACTAAACAAAATTTAAGAAAGCTCCTTGGACTCCAAAGTCTCCTGTTGCCCCTCCAGGTGGGGAGAAGCTATAATGTTTGCTGACAAGAAGAAGACTATACATCAGGTCCCCAGAACCCATGTAAACACCAAGTGAGCATGATGGCCTGCCTGTAACTCCAGCCTCAGAAGGTGGAGCCAGCTGGCTATGGAGACCAGCCATATCGGGGAGCTGTAGGTTTGGCTGAGAGACTCCACCTCAATGAATAGGACGTAAGAGTGATAGAGGATGATTCCTGACATATACAGATTCATGCAAACACGTCCAGTACATATACACACACATAACAAGAAAGAAAAAGGGAGGCTGGGGCTCTGAAATATGAAATGCCTTCCCGGGAAAACCCAGGGAGTTGAGGGCTGGGCAGACCCTCAGCCCACGCTGTCGTCCCCCTGTCTGAAGCTCTTTCGTGACACCCTGAGGGAAAACAGATGAACTGAGGCAATTTGGGCTCATTTTCTAGAATTATTAATCACCGGGATGTTTTTATTTCTTACTAACAAATGAATAAAGTTAAGCCATGCACAACTGCGATGTTCTGTATATCCCTAGATACTAGAATCACATGACAATAATGAATACTCCATCAAAATAACGGGTTACTTTTCTTTTTTTTAATAAACAACTACAACATGGCCTTTTTCAGCAGAACAATCCAAGTTCTTACTTTCATCCCCACGCTGAAAAAAGAGCCAAAGGACCCTCCCCCAGCACCCATGCCCTACCCAGTGCCACAGCCTGGATGTGGCCTCCATGGGCTCCCTCACCCCCTCAACATCTGCATCCGTTGCCCTCTTCCCCATCAGAAGCCACGGGAGAGCAGAAGGGTGTGTTTTCCTCTTCTGTGTAATAACAATTTCAAAAGGCCAAGGAGCAGAACTGGCCTCTTTCTATGGAATCTCATTTAATAATTTTAAGAATTAAGTAAACAGAAAAATGGCAAACATCCACAAAGCCCCCTTGTGGAAGTATACTTAACAACCAATGGTGCTTAGGGGCCTCTGTTTCAGAAAGGGAGGAAGCCAGGCGGCTGGGCCTGCTGGGGCCTGCTAGCTCTCACTGAACTGTTCACAGCAGAGCCCTCCCCTCTCGGGCTATCTTTGTAAGATGTCTGAATCCTACAGCTTTTCTTGTAGCCACCAAGAAAGCATCAACTTAGGCCCCAGCCTGCTTCATCCATTCTTATCCTCCGATGCTTTTATCTGGAAATCAAGCGGCATAATTTGGTTTACCTTTTTTTTTTTTTTTTTTTTGTTAATTTTCAAAAAAAAAAAAAAGAAAGAAAGAAAAAAAAAACCTTTGTTTTCTCCCCAGACAACAGAATCTTTTGAACTAATAAAAGACATCTAATCAAGTTGCCAGGTTTTCCTAGGGAAGAGTTTTCATTTCCTTCTAGGAAAAAATAACAACTGAACACACCATGAAGCTATGGTAAAAGCCACAGTCAGATGGACATGAAATAAAAAGCTTCATGTTCGATATTTTTTAACTCAGAACAAAACTTTTTTGACTTTCATTATGTGTACGTGACCATTAATTTCAATGCCATATTGCGTTTTTTTTTTTTTTTGGCTGAACAGACAGTATGTGTGTGTGTGTGTATATATATATGTATGCATGTAAGCAAAACAAATGCATTTTGTATTCAAATTTATACAACTCCATACATTTTTATGCTGTTTACTTGAAAATTAATTTTGGCTTAGGCCTCAGAGACAGCAAATGTTGTCAAGATTTGAGGGCTACCTGAAAAGCCTTGGGGACAGCATTACCCTTCTGCATAAGAAATAGCAAAATAAAATAAAAATAAATGAATTTCCAAATACGTCGTGGCTAATCCCCTGAGCTGACCTACCGATGAATTATGGGGGCCTTGCCACAGGACTGAGTAGCTCTGCTGATTTCACTGGGAGATTTATCTTATTTTCCAACTTATTTTCATATCTTATTTCCTTTTCTTTTAGAATTAGACTGTAAATAAAGGGCCAAGACTTGCACGACGCTCCCTCTCACGGAGCTCTATTGGATATTCAAACCCTGAGATGAGTTGTGTACGGCCCATCCTCAAGGATTCGGGAAATTTAGCCGATGCAAAACAAGCATTAATTCGGAGAGGCCTGGCCACTTACCATGCTTAGCATTCTGACAATGATGAATGGCATCGTTCCAAGCAAATGGTAATTTCACTTTTTGTGACAGTACTTTAGAGCAAAACCGACTTTCTTCACACAAAGAATTTGCAATCCTATTGAACAGAGGCAGTACCTGAATATCAGAAACCCTGCATTGTTTAAGTATCATCTGATATTCTTGATTGGTTTCAGACTGAAGGTTGGAGTTGAATTAGGAGGAAGGGAGGTTAAGTCCTAACCTTGAAAGACTTAGCAGCCATTGAAACACTGCCTCTGGGCACTTATTGGCCTGTATTTATCGAAGGGGGAAAAAAAAAAACAAGAAGAGGGGGGAGAGAAATAAAGAAAAAAACTTTTCAGTTGAATGAGAGGAGGGAGAAAACACAAAACTTGTCACATTCATCAAGTGAAGCCACTGGAAAGACATCTACAGAACACCCCAAAAGCATAATCTTCCCGAAGCGCTGATAGAAATGGAAATTGGATGGGCCAGGGAATAATGCCACCAAAGCAGGGCGACGTGAGGACCACTAAGAATATCAAGGTCAAAGAACAGAACAGACCCTTTTAACTTGTAAAAAGCAAAAAAAAAAAAAAATCAAACCAAAAAAAAAAAAAACCCAAAAACCTTACACTTGAGGGGAAAATATACCTGTTGCAAAGTGTAGTGTATCTCCCCAGTAAGGCATCTCAAAAAGAAACTTCAGATACAGAAAGTATTAAAGACCATCAGTCTCACAACCCCTAAGAAGCTTCACCTTAACACGGTTCCATCATATGTGTTCAGAGTAGAGGGGGGCTATTTTCAAAAACAGCTAAAGCAGTCTCCCTGCCTGTCCAGTACTTCTGGCAAGAAAGGACCGTGGGGGGGGGGGGTGAGGGAGCAGAGGAGATTACACACTTAAACTCTTCCCTGAGGGAATGAAGCAAATCCGAGTCCTCGGTGGATGTCCGAGAACACCAAAGAAGGACAGACCTGATGAACCACAAAATCTTCTGCCTTCTTTGCTAGCGAGCTAAGAAGAGCAGAACCAAATGACTCCTGTGAACAGCTGGACCATCTGGGGATGCTTCATTGTCCTGTTTTTATTTCACACAAGCTCCTCCTCCCAGGGCTTGGAAGGCTGATGGCACAAGTCTGGGCACTGGCATTCAGAGCTACATCCTGCTGGAAACAGTGAGGTCAGGAGCTCACCTGGCACAGTGGATGAGCAAGACATAGGGGAACACCAGGAGCCCCTTCTCTTCACCTCCGGGAAACACCCACAACACCCCCTTAGACAAGTTGTCCTCGAGTTAAAAAAAAACCCAGCCCATCTTGGTATCTCCCTCTAAACTGTACACGTTTGCTGATGTGCAAGCAAAGACAGCATCACCTGCTGCGGTGCACAACTCTAAGGTGCTCACGGGCCCATTTCTATTATGCCCAGAATGCAACTTTCCACCTCGGAGTTGTGCAGTGATGTGAGGCGGGAGATGGAGCTCGTGATTTGTGCTGACAGAGCACCATCATATTTTAGGAAGTGACATCGCTACTGATGACTCCTGCTAATCTATTCTGAACAATATGCTCATCTGTATGTTCCCCCACACCAGAAGAACAATCGCAGGTCCCTAAAATAGTATGTCATTTCTGCTCACAAATCTCATATGCACATATATTATTATTATTTAGCATTTATTAAGTACCAACAGTATTCTAGGCACAATTGACATAGGGGACCATAAAAACATACTTAACGCATCAAAGCCCACAGTAAAAAGATGCTATATTTGTGACAGAAGACAATAAAAATCTTCACAATTCGTAGATCAAGATAAAATGCACCCTAGGTCCCAGAGAAGTCTTGGTACAGCTGCCATATCAAAGAAAGGTATTGGAATTTTTACGCAGCTGGAGCAAGGAAGATTATGCATAACTTATACTGAACATGGTCTTCCGCAACCTCAACATTCTGAAACAATTAACTCTCTAATGGCAGTTTCTGTCACAGTCAAAGCTGAGCAGTCTGCATCAGTAGCAAGCCTGTGATGTGGTCTAAACCAAGAGCTCCCAATGTGTTGTTCTGTACAGCAGTGAGAGTGCGGCTATTTCACTAAAGCTTGGAAAGATTCAGATTCATCCACGGTCCACACTGGCCTCTCATTCATTATTTGCCTAAAGTCATTTCTCACAGTCACATGCAATGCACACACTGCTGGAGAGTGACGAATGCCATCCACAAGTTTGGAGGAGGAAGTTAAAATACTGCAAAGCCTAATTGGGGCTCTGTGTAGAGACACATTAACCGGGCCAAGGTATGTCCCAGGATGTATCAAGAGTCTCAACTTCCTCGCTGTCTGATGTGTCCTTAGTCACTGAGCTGAGTGCTGGGTCAACTTCTAGAGCTTGACTTTGGTTTGGAATCTTGATTTAAGCTTTAAGGCCCTAAGCTAGTTCATTAACATCTCTCTGCCTGGTCTCTCCCCTGTTAAAAAGGATTGAGGAAAATAACACCACCTTGTTTCACAGAACTGTTGTGAAGGATAAGGAGTCGATATAGAGAAAAAACTTAGTACAGGGCCCAGCAGTTAGGAAGTGCTCTAAAGCTCCCGTCCCTCCAAGGCCCCAACAGTGAGAAGCAGAGCGTGTTCCTGGCGTTCCACCATGAAGCCATACGTCACAGGTTGCTTTCCTGTTAGGGAAAAGCAGGTTTGTACCAGGCATGTATTCATAGCTCTCTTCCCTTTGCCTCTCCTGACAGTGAGTGAATCTGTGAAACAGCCAGCTAGGACTACACAGTCACCCTTTCCCCTGAGGACCTCTGCAGACCAAATGCAAGGATCTACAGTGGTAACCACCTAGTATTCCCAGAGAACCTAGAGGAGACGTAGGAAGCAACCTTCGGAGCAGGCTCACAGCTCACTAACCAAGCTTTGTTAAAGGGAAAAGTCAGAAGTAATGAGTATAATACAGTTTTTGAATTATTAGCCAACATCAAGTAACCGTTCTTTCCTCATCCACATCAGAGTTGTTAGTCTGTCGTAGAGTGCAAGAAAGCCCTCGGTACTGATGCTTGGTACAAAGGAAATACTTGCTTCCCAATGGAGTGCCTCTCGTTAGAAATAACAAAAGATTAATTTATTGCTATAAATTAATGGCACATCAAGATGTACACGTCATCCATTAAAACTATAAAATACCACCTTCAGATAGCTTAAAAATACGTGATATGGATTTGAAACTAGAAATAGGAATTTCTTCAGTGATTTTGCTGGTAATGTTTCCTTTACGTCTGAGCGGCCAGTGGGAATCTAAAGGCCAGTAGGACTTCCTTTGTGGTACAAATCCTGATATTTTCCTAATGGAAATGGCCAAGGAGCACAGACTGCCCTAAGCTCTAGCACCTTCTCAACCTACTGTTCCCCCTGAGGAACGTGGCCTGCTTTCTGTCGCTCTGAGATTAAATGTGGTGCCATTGAATTGCACACACACTAATAAAGCAAGACTCCTACATACAAACCTAAGGCAGCAGATGATGGAATGTTGCTAAAAGTACCCTTATCTGGTAAAAATTTATTGCTGTGATAAAAAAATCTTGATGTTTATTCCAAAGTTCAAATTAAACCAGCATAACACAGTAGCCGGAGTTGGACCAGGGAAAATAAGTCATTATTTATAGCAATTATGCACGAATGTGTGTCAGATGCAATGAACTTTTCGGAAGCCAGTGATTTGGGGGGACTGTTGAATTAGTTACGAGCACAACAAAAGGGTACACTCTTCAGTGATCTCAGCATGTCACTTTGAGTTTATCCACCTGCCTAATGCCCACCTGTCTACCTGTTCTTTCATCTAACCACATATTATGGTATCAATATTAACTTTCGGCTTTCGGTAAAACCATCACCGTTTCTCAAGCTATTTGTCTCCTAATAAACACGGACCAAAGGGAAAGTGTTGAAAGCTGCCTCCATATTTTTCCCATCGTGTTTCGTCCGAATCCCAGCTGCACGCATTGTATGTTAATAAGCGTCATTTAATTGCTAGATGAAGAAGCCCTTTGGAGCTGCTCAGGCAAATGTTGAACTTGATCTTCCATCATTTGATGTCATGCAAGACCAGATAAACGGCACGTCTGTCGAGAGTCTGCAGAGCCCCCGTCGGAACAGCTGCAGTCTTCCCGGCTTCTTTACAGCATGTTTCTCACTTAAGAAAAAAACACGCTTCATTACATCGCCTCTTACTTGAGCTGCAAGGGTCTATTCAAGGAAGATAAGCCTCTTAGAGATGAAGTAGCGTTGAATTTAGGTTTTGAGTGACGGCAGGAAGATTTATCCATTCAACAGACAATACCGCTTTCTCTGCAGTAATCTAGGAGGCGGACAATGATCTGTTTTTAGGCCTCATCTCATCTCTTTCCCACAGCAGAAGGTGATTAGAGTTGGGGAACAGAGACTGTGAAAGAAAAACTTGAGCGCTATCTCTCTAGCCCTCCTGTTTCCTGAAGGGGTGAGGGGGAGCCCCTGCGCCAAGGGCGTCAATCACAGATTCACAGTGGGGACAGGATGCCTCGCCCTTGGGAAACCGAGAAGCCACAGGTAAAGAGTAAGACGTGACCATTCGGGCTTCAAAGAGAAGGGAGAATGAAGTAGTTAGTCCTTCACTGGTGAATTTGTTTGTCGCACGAAGACCAATCGGTCAATGGTCGGGAATCTTGCTTGAGGCAGTTAGTTCTCTAGGGCATCCCATTCGCTGGGATGTGAGGGAGTGAGGTCCAAAGACAGCGGGCTACAGAGAAAGGAAGGGGGAGGAATCTGCTCAGCACACTGAACAATGGCGTGTGAAACTTGGACCAGCATCCCGATACAGCTCCGTCTTACCTTCCAGAGCCGTCGCCAGCAATGCAGGAGATTTTTACTGAAGCCTAACTGTTCATTTGAAGAGTACCTTTCGGTCAACTCCTTAACACAAAATGCCCTGTGAGCAACTCGTAAGCTGGTAACCAACAAGATACAGAACCACAGCCCAGCATTCAGAGCCCCTCGGAAGCAATATCCACTCGTATCTTTAGGGTGGAAGGAAGGCTGGCCTTCTATTAGAATATGCGCTTACACTTTTCAGTGATGAGCCTCTGAGTGGGTGTAGAAGCTTATAAGAATGCTTCTGGTTTGGGGCGTTCCTCTTTTTATTTACCAAACAAAAGACTGCTGTGAGCACAGTACAATGGATGGCTAAGGGTGCCTTTTGTGGGGCACTCACAATCTTAAGTTCATTTTCCTTTAGCACACCTTGAGTGCACATATCAAATATCTATAAAATAAGATGTTTCTTAAAATGTCCCTGGATCAAGATACCTGAAGGTGAGCAAGGGAGATGGCTCAGTCAGTAAGGTACTTGCTTCGCAAGCGTGAGGACTTGAGTTTGATCCGCAGAAGCTGGGTACAGGGGCTCTTGCTTATCATCCCAGCACTGAGGAGGCAGAGACAAGAGGATCCCTGAGGCTTGCTGGCCATCCACTCTAGGCAAACCTGTGAGCTCCAAATTCAATGACAGGTCTTATCGCAAAACAGAAAACTATTAACATGGACTTCTGGCTTACACACACACACACACGGACACACACAAATAAGTAAATAATGAAGATGAGTCTAAGAAAATGTCAGCCGGGTGGTGGTGGCACACACCTTTAATCCCAGCACTC
>NC_022009.1:61963429-61964263 GCF_000317375.1 Microtus ochrogaster | reverse complement strand
GGAGGCAGAGGCAGGTGGATCTCTGTGAGTTTAAGGCCAGCCTGATCTACAAGAACTAGTTCCAGGACAGGCTCCAAAGTTACAGAGAAACCCTATCTCAAAAAATTAAAAAAAGGTAAAAATTAAAAAAAAGAAAGAAAATGTTAACACAAGACTCTGGAAAACAAATAAGAAAAAAATATCCTTGCACAGGCCCTATTTTCCTGGAAAGGGAGTCACAGAGACTGGTGGAAACTTTTTTAACTTTTATTTATTCTTTGGTAATTTCATACATGTGTGTACAATGAGCATGCCTTCAGCTTCCCCTTCCTCTAAAACACTGTCGGTATCCCCTTCTGTCTATATAGATGCTCCTTTCGTTATTTCTTTTATTTTTGAGACTATAATTGCAACATTTCTGCCTTCCCTTTCCTTCCTCCACAGCCCTCCCATATGCCTGCCCTGCTGCTCTCTTTCAATTCATGGCCTTTTTTCATTAATTGTTGTTACATGTGTATGTTCATACAAATTTACTTCTACACATAACTTTCTTGGTTCAGTTCCCAGCAGCACCTACATGGTAGCTCTGGAGTTCCAGGGGGTCTGACACCTTCACACATACAAACATACAGGCAAAATACCAATGTACATAAAATAAATCATTTTTTAAAGGAAGATCAAGGAGTTTTCTATGAGATTGTGTCTCCTAGAAATATCAGAAACTACACCAATAAAGTCTCACCGACAAGACTGCCTAAACATGAGCTTAACACGAATGACAGCAATAAACATGACAAAGGGGACAGGGAGAAACCCATGGGGCTTCAACCCTACACACACACACACACACACACA
>NC_022009.1:61945906-61963277 GCF_000317375.1 Microtus ochrogaster | reverse complement strand
ACACACACACATACACACACACATACACATACACACACACACACACACACACACACACACACACACACACAAACTGCAGGCAACCAAGGAATGCTGAGTGAGAGCAGGATAAATCGTTTTCCCCAGGGAAGAGCATGTCAGTTGGTTATATGATCCTAATGGTCAGCCCCGGAAACGTGCATGCAGGTAACATTACACAGAGTGGAAGCATCCCTTAAGTGTGAGTAATTGACTCTCTAAGCAAGAAAATGAGAAGAAAGTCACAGACATTAATGCAGAATTAAGTCAAGCTTCCCCAGACGGCTCCTTCGTGTGGGCACAGACTGGGTGTTCTCTAGACATCAATATAGTCATCACATTTTTGGCATTTCCTATTGTTAAATCGTATTTTGTTTCTGCAAAAATGTCATAATGACAACCAGGGACTTCCTTGGCATTCATCTCATGAGATGCTGAAAATATCTGTTCATCAGTCTGAAAGATCCCGCAACAGGCAGGTTTGATGGAGCCTAGACAAAACCCATCTGTGGTCCCCAGGAGGAAATCCAACATCAACACCAAAATATGGCCTAAAGATTTCAAAGGGGAAAAGTCACCTCTAGACCCTCTGCAAATCCCGCAGAGCACGATCCCACCATGGCTGTGCTCACCAAGTGGACCGTCTTCAAAATGGCAGGTCCTGTTTAAAACAAAAGCGGGTCAGCAAAGCTCTGCTCCTCTCGTGGTGTCTAACTGAGTCTCAGGGAAGATGCGTTTCATTTTATTTTACTCCTGCTGAGCTTCGCATTCCTTAGAATGCAATTCCAACACCGGTGTGCAAAAATTAATCTTCGCTTCCTACCTCCATAATCAAAAGTTGCCATTCGAGGAAGGGGAAAACAAATCAAATTCTGGCTTGTGGTCCCCAAGCTCAGCACCTATATTGATGCCTTTACTTCCTTCTTCCTTCCTTCCTTCCTCCCTCCCTCCTTCTTCTTCTCTCTCTCTCTCTCTCTCTCTCTCTCTCTCTCTCTCTCTCTTCCTTCCTTTCTTTCTGACTTTGCCCTTTTTTTTTTCCTTTTTAATTACTGAAGACTCCTGTTTTAGAGAAAGCCCTAATTGCTTCATTTTGAGATGTTATGTTTAACCTCAGGAAATGGTGCTATAAGACCTGGCAAACAGCTTTCTGGTTGTTTCAATCAGTGCTGGATTATGAGGTCCAGCCGGGTAAGGGCCCTATTCATTTTCTGGCCCTGTCATCTTGATCTTATTTGAATGTCTGGGGAGCTGGAGGTGCTTAGCAGGCCCTAGGCTTCAGGAGTGGGGGTGGGAGTAGTGGGGAGAGCGGGGCAATGTGTTGGAGACACTGAAAGTTTTCATTTTGACTCCTTAATGAGAGCGACCTTTGACACGGGCTGATGAGTTCCATGCCTGTCCTGGTGTGCTTTTTGAAAACATTTGACACTGGTCACAGGTCTGACAGGGATATGACTAATGAAGTCGTGGTATAAAAATAATGGGCTGCAATTGCTGGTTATTTGCATGAAACCAAACTCCTTAAAAACTTGTCTCTGTTCACTTTCTGTTTTCTAAATGAGTCAATAATATGAATCAGATGGCTTGAAGGGAACTGACTCCCAAATATTCCTCCTATACCTTTGGTAAATTAGTTGGCATTTGGTGCAATTTTTGTTGCCTTGAGGCCTGGTTTAAATTGGAGCATAGTTACTAAATTGCTAGGGCGATTGTAGAATGTGTAGGATAATACATAATGCCTTGTTTTCTTAAGCGTTTCATCGGGCAGCTTCTTGTGAGGTCAGGGGATCCAGACAGCTCTTTGCAGAGACTATCAAACTAAGAGTAAATAAAGAAGAAATAGGAAGAAGATGCTGGAGGAGAGTGCAGGGAGCTACAGAGTGAAAGAAGGAAAAGGAAACGTTGGAGAACAAAGCCCATCAAAAAGAAGGGAGCGGCAGGGCTGCACAGAGCACTCAATGGTTAAAAGAGCTTCCACTCTTCCAGAGATTAGTGGTTCCTAGTATCCATGGCCCCTGCCTCACAGCTCCAGGGGACCTGACGCCCTCTTCTGGCCTCCAGAGGTATCTGCACACACGTGGGATGTACTCACACAGACAAACACACACACTGCTAAGAGTAAATCTTTAAAAAATAAAATAAAAAGGCAGTGTCATGAGTTGACATCCAAAAACAAGAAAGAAAAAGAAAGGGGGGGAAGAAATGGACAAAACAGAAAAATGAATCAGAGAGCGTAGGGAAACTAGAGGAATTGGAAAAGCAGAGAATGGGGGCTGGGTGTCCTGATAATCACCAAGGCTTTGTAGATACATGAAGATCAGCTGGGGGTGTAAAGGCAGTGCACACACCCATGTGTCTGCCTGTGGAAGCCGGAGGTCAAGCTTTCATTACTTGACCTGGAGCTCACTGATTGCATAGGCTGGCTGGCCAATGACACCTGAGATCCTCCTAGCTCCTCCTCCCAGCGCTGTGGTTCCTAGCACACACCACTGACTCCTGGCATTTCCACACCCTGTGGGTGCTCGGGATCTGAGCTCTGTGCTCCCTGCATCCTCTCCTCATCCAGCATCAATTCTGATAATTTTCATTTTCTGAGACAGGGCTTGTGTAGCCCTGGCTGTTCTGGAACTTGCTTTGTCGACCAGGCTGGTCTTGAACTCACAGAGATCCACCTGCCTCTGCCTCCTGAGTGCTGGGGTTAAAGGTGTATGTCACCACCACCCAGAAATTTTGGCAAATATTTTATATTTTAATATTCCTTAGACTTGACCAAAGTCTGACCACACTAAAGCCTAAGTATTCCTGATACAGATGGACTCTGAATTCCTGCTTGGTTACGAAGCATGTATCCTAATGAGTCATAAGCTCTGCTATTGGTTACCAAAATAGAGACACAGAAGACATTTCTTCTCATTCTAGAAGTTACCACTAAAACACAGCAGTGGCATGTAGAATAAACCCCGAAATATCAAAGAGTTGTTTTTCAAGAAACAAGACAAAGTTTAGTAGAGAGAGAAAATGAAGAGCAGAGTGAGCCTGGGACAGCCCGGCTGAAAGGCACCTGTGAGAAAGGTGGGTTAAAAGCAGGGTGATCATCCTCAGCCATGACAGAAACGCAAATCGATACCGAGATTCCACCTTACACCTGTGAGAAACGCTAAGATGGAAAGCGCACGTGATAGTTCATGAGGTGAGGATGAGCAGCAAGGGGAACACTCCTCCAGAGGGGTGGTGGCTCGTGAGGTGAGGATGAGCAGCAAGAGGAACACTCCTCCAGGAGGGTGGTAGAAAAAACGTGTACAGCCACTATGGAAATGGAAATGGCTGTTCCTCAGAACATTGGGAATCCACCTACCTCAAGACACTGCTATACCATTCTTGGGCATGTACCCAAAGGACATTCCATCCTACCACAAAGACTCTTGCTCAGCTATGTCCATAATGGTTTTATTCATAATACTCAGAAACTGAAAACAACCTAGATGCCCTACAACCAACGAATGAATAAAGAAAATGTGGTACATTTACACAATGGAGTATTACTCAGCTGTTTAAAAAGTGGCATATCTTGTATGAGAGAAGAATAAATAAAAAGAAAAATAACATCAGGAAAGCTGCTGGCAAATGAACTGAATTAGAAAAAAAAAATCATCCTGACTGAGGAAACCCAGACCCAGAAAGACAAGCATGGTATGTGCTCACTTATAAGTAGACATTAGCTGTAAAGCAAGGGATAAACAGGCTACAATCCACAGATCCAGAGACGCTAAGTGATGAGGAAGGCTCTAGTGGGAACACACGGATCTCCCTGGGAAGAGGAAACAGAACTGATTTTGCCAGTGGAGTAGGGGTTGATAGAGATGGAAATAGAAGGGATCAGGTGGAGGAAGGAAGGATAGAGGGACAGAGTACAGGGAGAGATGACTGGAACTGGGGCCTTTGAAGGACCCTGTGGAAACCGAGAGCAGTGGAAACTTCTTAGAATCTATGAGGGTGACTTTAGTGAAGACACCTAGTAATGGGGGATATGGAGCCTGAACTGGCCATCTTCTGTAACCAGGCAAGGCTCCCAGTGGTGGGACTGTGACACCAACCTAGCCACAAAACCTTCGACCTACAACCTGTCCTGCCTACAAGATGTGCTGGAGCAATGGTGGCTCAGAACTTGTGGAAGGGCCAAGCAATGTCTGGTCTAATTGGAGGCGCAAGTCATAAGAGGGAGCCCATGCCAAACACTGCCAGGATGACCAGGAAATGGGGGCTGAATAGTCCAGATCTAGGGTAGAACCAAACATAACAAAAAAAAAAAGTCAATGAAATGATTCCTAATGGTTTTCTGCTATACTCATAGGTCAATGTGTAACCCAACTGTCATCAGAGACATCATCCAGAAACTGATGGGAGCAGAGGCAGTAACCCATAGCCAAACATTAGGCAGAGCTCAGGGAACCCCACAGAAGAGGCGAAGGAAGAATTGTAGGAGTCAGAGGGGTCAAGGACACCAGAAAAACACAGCCCACAGAATCAACTAAGCAGAGCTCATAGGGGCTCACAGAGACTAAAGAGGCACTCATGGAGCCTACATGGGTATCAGTTAGATCTCCTGCATGTGTTATGGTTGTTTAACTTGGGGTTCTTGTGGGAAAGCTAACTTTGAGAGTGGGGCTGTCTCTGACTCTTTTGCCTGTTCCTGGGACCCTTTTTCTCCTACTGGCTTACTTCATTCAGCCTTGGTATGAGGTATGTACCTAGTCATATTATATCTTGTTATTCATGTTGGATTGATATCTGTGGGAGACCTGCTCTTTACTTAAAGGAATCGAGGAGGAGCAGATCTCAGGGAGGGGAAAGGTTGGTAGGGCGGACTGGGAAGAGTAGAGAGAGGGGAAACTGCAGTCAGGATGTAATGTATGAGAGAAGAAGAACTAATCAGGAAAATAAATAAATAAGCTTATAACAACTGGGTTGACACATGCAGCTGAGGACTCATCTTTTGCATACAATAGATAATGCTCAGAGCCCAAAAAGTGCACTCTGTAGCCTGGCATCATATTCATATGGCAAAGATAAAGACAGCAAAACTGAGTGGTACCAAAAGCCACTGAAAATCAGACCCTACGAGACAAAACAAACCCTAGTCATTTTACCTGAAGTAATGATAATGGCAGGATTTCAAAGAAGTCTTCATGACCTGTTGTTCACTTGCCCAAATTACCAAACAAGATGAAATAAGGAAAATGGATAGACTAGAAAGAACATCTGGACAGTAAAAAATACAAGATTATCACAGAATATTAGAGGAGACACAAGTAGAGCTTGTAGTTTAGAGATCTCAGAAATCTTTTTTAAAAATAGGAGCAATGACCATCTAGCTGTCTTAGATGGTTTCCCTGCCTAGAGGCCAAATACAGAATCATTACCAGATAAATGGTTCTATTTCCCTGGAGACAGATGTCATCACACCAAAGTTTAACACAAGGGAAGGGAGGGAGCAATCCCTTGGTGCTGAATAAAAGATTTAAGAATCAAAGGGGATGACGATGCAATATAAGTCTAGCAGTGAATTTCTCTTCAATACCAACTGATGGCATAAAGATAAGTTTTAGGGGGCTAGAGAAATAGTTCAGAAATCAAGAGCTTGCTACTCTTTCAGAGGACCCAAGTTCCCATTCCTAGTACTAGGTTCTAACTCAAGCTGCAGGGGATTGAACGCCCTTTTCTGGTTTTTGTGGATTCCCACACGTGCTGCAGATACACATACATACAGACAGATGAACATAAAAATCTAAAAACTAATTTTGTTAATTAACTACTCTGTGTTTTATTTGTGCATATCTTTGGCATGGTTTCCTCTTTAAACCATAAGCTTTCTGAGAGCAAGAAGCGCATATATCCATCTTAATGTCTTCCCTGGCTCTATGCCCCTCCCAAATTCTCCAATACAAAGCTAAGAATCAAGTGACAGATCAGGCCTGTGGCACCTTCGAAGTCTCACTTTCAGGTGCCCTGCCAGCCCAGGATGGTATCTGGACTCAATGGTTGTTATTTTAATCTCCGTCCTCCCAGCTGTTCTTAAGAGTTGGGTCTGTCCAAGAGCAGGGAGTTCTATCTGCGTTTTGCTGACAGTACTCACAGTAGTTTCTGTTATCTGGCCAATACTTAAGAACTCCTACTTGAACAAAGGAATGAAGAAATAACTTACAGTCTAGTAAGCAGTACTTACTGAATACTACTTAGAAAAAAACAAATTTTGTGTGCGCACATGTTTTCTTGTGTGTTCTTATGCATATATGTGTATGTGTTTGTGTGTGCATGTATAGATGCATGAAGGCCAGAGGTCAACCTCAGTTATCATGTGTCAATTGCTCTCCACCTTATCTGGCAGGCAGAGTCTCTCACTGAACCCAGAGCTCACAGATCTGTCTAGGCTAGCTCACTAGCAAGTTTCAGACATCCCCTTGTCTGCATTTCCTGGGTGCTGGTTCACAGGCGCAGGCCACTGAGCCTATTTTGTCTGTTTTTTTTTTTTAATTGGTTCTGAGGAATTGAACTCAGGTCCTCAAGCTTGCTCAGCAGGAACTTTACTAAGATATCCTCCTCAGCCCTAAAAAAATATTTTTATATCCCCCCAACAGAAAAAATATAATAAAGAAAATCAAAACCAAAAGCAGTAGAACGTTCTAGGCAGCATGTGTCCCTGTTTTCTAATCTCTCTCAGCCTTTCCTGACCACTGTCTCTATCATGATTCTATGCAGGAGGCTCGGCACCCATGACTAACAACCACGCCGTGTTTCAAAGGGAGAACCTGTTTAGGACCAAGCACTCCATGAAGAATAAAAGTCACCTCAATTCAAACTTTTTTTATTTTTATTTCAAAAACTTCTAAACATCTGTGTAATCAGTAATTGGTCTTAACTCCCACCCCACTCTCTATAATAAGATGGCACATACCTTCTCTGCAGGAAGAAGCCCCTGGAAAACTACAGGAATTCGTTCATGCACTGTTCAATCTAAAACTTTTCCTCATTATTAAACATGCTCAGAATCTGAATCTCTCCTTTGATTTTTTTTTACCTCACCTTTGTATTTTAAGCATCTAAAGGCAAGAACTAGTTTTCCATCTATTTAGCATAATTTATTTATTGCCTTGGGCACTGATTCGCCATGTAATGTAAATAACAATACTATTTTGCATGGCAATTGTGCCTCTGGCAACTCTTTCAGACATTAATTTTCACTACCTCCTTAAGGAATAGGTGAACATTGATATTATTAAGGCTTGGGCTAATGAAGTCAGGCTGGAGGAAGAACGTATTCGCAAGAAAGTTTAAATTTACTAGCTGCTGGTTTGGTTCTATATTGGCATCTATTTGTGTTTCTAGAGCAAAAAACAAACACCTTTGGAACAGCACTTAAGATCATAAAACTTCAATTGCGATTCTTCGTTTACCTCTGCGGGAGATTTGATTCTGCTGATTTTGTTTATTCGTTTATTTATTTGCTTTACTGCACATCTATGAGGCTGGAGACTAGGGAGTGAGTTCAAGCTGGCATATGAAACAAACAGTTCTGAGAGAGATGAAAACCCCACCCTCCAAGGTGGCTACTGCTGTAGCCCCTGCCTCTGAGGGTGCCCGTCCACTGAGCATGAAGGCGTGAAGCTGCTAACAGTCTAATCAGTGCTGGTTCGTTTGCATCCTGCAATGCACTCTTTTTTCTTAAAAGAGTCTGTTTACTACTATCCATGTGTCTCTGCCCAATTCCTGCTTCAGGACACAAGGAATTTGAGCAGGTGCCCACTACACCCCAATATCTGCCTATAACATCTCTGTATACATGACACCGTCTAACCAGACACACAGATGAAATTGCTGAGCCTGGCCAGCTCTTATGGGGTGGCCACATGTCCCTGCTCTCCAGGCGCTGGCTGTTAGAGACAGGACGGGTGACTAGGTGTGGCAGCTGGATAGCACAGCTGTAGCAACGGAAGAAATCACTGTGATGATAACAGCAATCGGTACCATGCACTGGGGAGCCTGTACCAAGCTCTGTCCGAAGCACCTACATGTATTAATTCATTTCACTTTCACAAGAACCTTACAAGTGCTACTTTACAAACATGGGAACCTGGGAAAGTGAGTAAAATAACTGCCGAAGTCTGGTGGCGATCAAAGGAAGGGCTGGCACTCTGAGCAAGAACTCTGCTTCCATTATCTGAGAGACATTGTTTACCCAAGACCCTTTTTCCCTTCTGCAGCACATCACAGCTTTGACTGCCCAATGTACAGTTGAAAAAGGGATCATGCTGTTTTTTGATCCATTAGATCAAAACACAAACATTGGAATAACCAAAATCTTTATGATTATATATATATATATATAATTTTTTTTTTGATTTTTCGAGACAGGGTTTCTCTGTAGCTTTGGTGCCTGTCCCGGAACTAGCTCTTGTAGACCAGGCTGGCCTCGAACTCCCAGAGATCCGCCTGCCTCTGCCTCCTGAGTGCTGGGATTAAAGGCGTGCGCCACCACCGCCCGGCAATAATATTATTTTTTAAATAGTTAATTACTTAAAAATGAGTAAGGCATATGGGTTGCCACCACTGCATATGACATTCTTTCCACCAAAGGGTTTGGGGCTGTGCATCACTTGTAAACCCACACATGACACACGTACACAGATACTCACAAAGGCTTCTTATTGAAGATGCCATGACTTTCTGCACACATAAACACGAACACGAACAAATACACTCAAAGGTTTCTAGCAGAGGCACTGTAACTCTGTATCACACGAAAATGTGTACATGAACAGGGACACACACATACACACAAATTACCTGTTGGACTGGCAAACTGAGTGTGGGGACTCAGTCAAGACAGGTTTTTTTGTTCCATCATTTTGAACAAAAAAAGAAGAGCAAGTGCAGATGTGTGGAAATCTGGAAAATCTAATCTCTTCCTTCTTGATTTCTAGCACCACATACACACTGACTCCCGGACCTATAGACAGCTTCGAATGTCCCCCATCGACTGCACTGACAGCTGGTGTGTGGCCACCACCGTGATCCCAGTATAGGAGGCTGAAACACGAGAATGATATGATCCAGAGAAACCTAGGTCACATGTGACCCCGTGTCAGCAGAAATGACCACGGCCTAGGGAGATGGCTCAGTGGGAAGAGGTGCCTGTAGCCGACCCCAGTGACCTCAGTCTGACCTCTGGACCCAGAGGGGGGCAGGAAAAGGGGACTCCAGCATTTGTCCTCTGACCTCCTCTCTTCCCCACGCACACCCACATCACCACCACCCTAATTCCGGGAAGCGTGTGTGTGCAATTTTCAAAGATGGGATTGATCACAGCCATGGCATTGTTCCTCCTTCACAGAAGGAGGCTGCAGCATCACTGACTGAGAGAACCAGTTTCCTATTTGGTTTCAAGTCCAGTTATTCAGTTTCCAGGAAAGAAGTCACAATTAAATGACCTCCTATACCTAGAATTAAATGCCAGCCCTATCATTTGGAGCCAGAGTAGCCTACGACAATCCTGAGGTCCACACAAATCCAAATTTATTTGTGAATCATAACAATTGAGATTTTTAGGCTCTCTCAATCATATGGCAAAAACCAGGAAATAATTATAAATGAATATGATAGCATTTTGATTAGGAGAAATTATATAAGACAATCTAACATCTTATATCTTTGAAGCAGTTGCTGTCTTCTACATGATGCTGAATTTAAAACATATACACTAATTTACCAAACAGAGCAAATAAAAATATGTCAGCCCATAGACAGTGACCTCCTAAAGATTGCAGTGACTATATATGTGTGTGTATATATGTATACTTGAACATGTATACACACATGTATACATATATGCACATGTGTGTATACTCATATATATACTCTTTTGGATTTTTTTCTCATTGTGATGCTGTGGGTGACTGTATTTTGCTTTGTCTCCTCAATCTACAGAACTATTTGGCTCTCCCTTTCCATTATTCCCCCCGTTAAAGATCCTGCTAGGCATGTAAGTGGCATGTTCTCCAGAGTCCAGGGGCAAACAGAACCAAACTCCGAACCCACAGAACTGACATGGAAATGAAGTGCCTTGCTCTCGCTTGCTCCTGTGTCAGGTGCACGGAGGGCCGTGTGTATGACCGACTGTGAGAAGTGTGGTAGAAATAGGTTTTTAACCCCTCTAAAGGAGAAAAGTCATACTGATTTCCAGGCTCATTTACACTTCTTTCCCTATATACTTTTTCCCTTCCCTATATTTCATGTGGAAACATTTTAGAACCTGCAGCTCCCTTACTAGTATGCTGCCACAGCCCATCATTCCTACCTTCCCTCACAAGCAGCTGTATCTCATAACAGGGTGCGGTAGCAAGCAAGGATAGACCCAAAGGTCTCCTTTGATACTTATAGATAGATTGCTCTTAACTTTGCAGCATTGAACTCTGACCATAAAAGTAGAGTGCATCTCCTACAGAAAAAGCAAATCTTGGTTGTTACTTTGTTTTGCTTTGTCTTGCTTTGTTTTAATAAAACGTATGGCTTGCTGCTTTTATCCTTGTCCTCAAGAGCCATGACACACAATTAAAGAATATGAGCATTTCATTACTGTTTTAAAGTTGATCATCTCTCATGCCCTCAGCTAAGGAAGATCAGAATATGACCTCTAAGTAGAATAGGGCCTCTAAGCAGGTGGCTATGTAGTGGCTTCCGAAAACCACCAGTACCAATGACCCTCCCAATTTTCCAAGTTTTAGCAGGCAAACTCCAAATAAACTCTAAATTATTAACTTGCTTATTTTTCCTTTTATCCCATATTAAATTAAGATGAGAAGAAAACCCCAGGGATGTGCTAAGCTGCCTGTGCCATCTTTTCTACCTGGAAGGGAGTAAAACTGGCCAACCATATCCGCCTGCATCTCTGGAGAAGGTGCTGCGCAGAACAAGATTCCACACTTAACTTTATCACTAACAGTAAACACTAAGAAACCCATGTGCCACCTCCCCGTGATGAGGAAGAACCCTGCTGTACACTAATGGGAACGCCGTACTGAGAAAAGTTACCAAGCCACATTGCTAAACACAAATGGAAACGTGGGTTCATTTAGGTGTAAGAGTTGGCTAGTCACAAGCCCGAGATGTCGGCCAAGCATTCAGAAGTAATATTAAGCCTTCGAGTCAACAATCTGGGAACTGGCTGCCAGGTATTCGATATCCGTTTACATCCCAGCTTCTGTTTCCTCCTCACCAAATAGCATGTGGACGGGAAACACGTTCCCTATTGTCCCCGACTCTGGCACTTTGTGTGTCCATCTTCTTTTGTGTGCTACCCCCCATTCTCTGCTCTCCAACCTTCACCGTGGCTGTGGCTGAAAAGCAAGTCTAGATGGCACGCTGTGGCCACACTGGCCTCTCTTGCATCGGTCAAGGCACGTTTATTCCTTGTTTCCTTCCCCATACTGCAATTCTGCAGTACTCAGAAGGTAATAATCCTGTCTATAATCCTGTCCATCGCACCACTTTACCAAACAGCAAGTGGTCCTTGATGGGGGCGGGGGAGGATTTTAAAATACTTTACAGGCTCCTTCCCACGACTGCCCTCAGAATCACTCCTACTGTCTTGTCTCCAATGACAACAATTGAACCAACTTACAAAAAATGTACTTCCTCTTCCCCTTCACTTCTATCCACCACTCTCCCTTCTTAGCATCTTTGGCTGAGAGCCATTAATCCCCATGACCCTGCCACTTTGTTCCACACCTAGATAGACCAGAGGCAGAGAAACAACAGCTCGTCAACGAAACCAGTCTGGTTTTGGCTTTGGCCTCTACCAAAGAGGACACAAACAAAATCTAAATAAGCATTGCTTTTCACTAGTTTATCTTCCTAATGGGCTGCATTGCTGGGAGCAAAATCTACTGGTTGGCTAAGCAGGTTTTAAAGTCAGGAAACCTGTTGCCTGGACGCTGAAACAAATACCAACGTGAAAAAGACAAAATAAGGAAGCTAGAATGGACTGAATGAGGACAGCTCCTTTGATCTGTGGCCCTCCGTGAGAACAAGCAATGTCCCCATGCTGAGAGGCAGTGAGAGTTGCAAACAGGCTTCCGAGAGTCGGCATAGCGTTCTACTCTGAGTGCTTCTCAGAGGCCTATTTATTACAGACTAAAGTAGGGAATCCGGTATCAGAATAAGATCCTTTACGATTCAGTCCCAGCAGCTAGTTTAGCGGCTAGGCAGGGCACTAGACACCTCTCCATCCATGTCATTGGATCATCTCAACAAACAGCAGCATGGTTCTCATTGTCTCCCAGGACATGAAGACCAACTGCCACAGCCTCTTGACAGCCAATACTAAACAGTTGTATATTAGAATGACTAAGCTCTTGAAGCTACAAAGAATACTTCACTGCATTTTAATAAGAAGTGACAAGGTGTGGGCTTGACATGGCACCAGTCTGTAGCTTCTCTGGGAGTTACAAGTTCTGCTAAAGGCGAGCATCCTTTTAGGACTGGGCAGCATGCACACAGGAAGTAGCAGTGAGCAGCAGGCCTTTAGCAAGACATTCTGTACAGTCCTCTAGCTTACAGCCAAGGATGCCGGGATGGAAATGAAATTGAACGAACATACAGGCACAGGTGGCAAGTCTTCTGTTAGCACGTGGTCCGCTGTGAGGATGTCAGCTTCCTCAGATGATGTGACTTAAGATGAGATTGACATGGGATCTACTTATCTAAATTTGCTCTTTGACAAATTCACACACATGTGTACTCCATTCTTATACTCGTGTCTACTCATTTTGTTTTGTGACCCAGTAAGCTTTTATTAATTTATTTATTTATTTATTCATTTTATTTATTTTTTTTATTTTTTTGGTTTTTCAAGACAGGGTTTCTCTGTGTAGCCCTGACTGTCCTAAACTCAGTCTGTAGACCAGGCTGATCTCAAACACAGAGATCCGCCTTCCTCTGCCTCCAGAGTGCTGGGATTAAAGGCGTGCGCCACCACCACCTGGCAATTTAATAAAATTAAATTTATTTATTATTTTATGTGCATGATTGTTTTGGCTGCATGTATGTTTGTAAATCATGTGTGTGCTGGTATTCCAAGGAGGCTAAAAGGAGATGTCAGATCCCCTGGTGTTGGAGTATAGATAGTTATTAGCTGCATGTGGGTGCTGGAAATTGAATGGGGGTCCTCTGGAATAGCAGTGCACACAGTCAAGGGCCAAGCCATGTCTCCAGCCCCACGACCCACTAAGTTTAATCAGGCCTGTCCATCTGACTATAGATTTGGAGCTGTCTACTGACGCCTGCAGGGCTCATCATATAGGATGCAAGTGAAGATAATTTTTCTCCCTCTCCCAGAATCCATCAATAGCCAATAGTTCAGCGATAAGACATGGGGCCCAGGAACCACTTCTCCAGCCACACCTGACTGCTGACAGGCCCAGGTTTGTATGGGCCCTGTGCAGGTAACTGCTATTGCCTTCATGATTACAATGATGATGTCAAGTCTAGAGAATTCTATTTCACAGGCCCTCACCCTACCTCCTGGCTCTTACATACTTCCCATGCCCTCTTCTGCAGTGTCCGCCTAACCTTTTGAAGGTATAAATGTCACAACACCCCTCCAAGGCCCAAGGAGCATGGTTGAACCTTCAACTGGCAGCTATGGGTTAGTGCTTTTTCAATTACTAGAACTATGTAGACCCCGGCAGGACTGGCCGGTCCTCCTCGCACTCCCAGTTGCTCCTGCAAAGGAACTCGAGAACAACGCCACTTTGCCTTCTATTTATCCTTAACTGTGCAGTTGGCTTCATATCACTCCATCATATGACTTGACTCATTCTATGACTTGAAGAAATTCTGGTTTCTGAAACCAAAACAACCTCTGGTGTTCCATGGGCTACAAACTAGGAAATCCCCAGACTAATCAAAGAGCCAAAGGTCCCGTGCACCAAGAGGACAGAGGAAGTTAAGAACTGCTCACCAAATGCTGCCCTTGAGTTACTTGCACCATGTCACATACCTGCAGTCAGCCTTGTAAGACAGAAGTAGCACACGGCCATGTCTTACCGAGTCCAAAGCCCACACACTTTCTGTCCTGTCACAGCATTGTGACACATAGCCATGAACCTGGGCTAATCACCTGATATAAGTTAAAGGCACTAATACAATATTGTGTAGTTTGAGAAGGTGGCCTCATACTAAAAAAATAAAAAGGATCCTATAAAAACCTATGGCTGCTTACGGCAGAGATTTACGCTGTGGCTGAGACAGCATTTCTCTAGTGACAATAAGGAGAACATTTCTTCCCAGGCAGAAGAGTCTACCAAAAATAAGCTAAGCACGTTCTGTTCTTGGTCCCTGCCCTATTTCATCTTTGGTCTTCAGAAAGCACGCAGAGTACTGTGTCGTTTTCTCTTCTGAAGAAAGCAGAGGAGTGCCTGCCTCTGATCTGTGGCTCCCCCATCCTCCAGCATGACTCCTGACGCTCTTCCTCTGCATCCCTCAGAGTCACACTGTGAGCAACACGCCTGGATAAATTCCCAACAAACCATTAGAAACCCAAGCAGAACACTAACCAGGAGTCTTCTGTTCACAGAAACCCGAGGGCTCACCAGCAAAATCTTGTGGGCACCAGCACTGTGCTGCCCACAACTCCTGAGGACAAAAGTGGCCGACCTGGGACCAGATGGCTCTCACAATGACCACAGCAACTGCAGTCTACCTAGCCAGCAGCCTTCCTTGCTCTTTCACAGAAACTCTCAGCCTCATTCCACTTATCTTGCCCTTTACGTCCCTCCTCTCGTCTCAAACGCTTCCTCTCTCCATTGGGTGCCCACTGTTCTTCCTCCATCGTTCACTGAGTCCCTTCTCCAGGGCCCAATTTAGGCACAACCTTTACCAGGTGACTATCCACGCAGTTATCTCTGTGCCATGGTACAGTAGGATTCTAACCATCTAAATCTCCAGAAGCTTTAAGTTTCATTTCTCCTGTTACTTCATACAGGATGGTTTTATCCAGCGCCACTTTATCTTAGAATTCCTTAGCAACCCCCACCCTTGTCTGGAATGTTGCAATCAGCTACCAGCATATTGCACAATTACCTATAGACTAATTCAATAAATCTACTGCTGTTAAAAGTCCTCAGCTGGCCTGGGTCTGAAAAAGCATGGGATAAAACCGGACTGGCTGAACATAGCGGACAATGAGGACTACTGAGAACTCAAGAACAATAGCAATGGGTTTTTGATCCTACTGCATGTACTAACTTTGTGGGAGCCTAGGCAGTTTGGATGCTCACCTTACTAGACCTGGATGGAGGTGGGTGGTCCTTGGACTTCCCACAGGGCAGGGAACCCTGATTGCTCTTCAGGCTGACGAGGGAGGGGGACTTGATGCGGGAGAGGGAGGGAAATGGGAGGCGGTGGCGGGGAGGAGGCAGAAATCTTTAATAAATAAATAAATAAATAATCCTTCCCTAGAGGAGATATAAATAGCATCTACCCTCTCCTCCTAAAGGCTCGACAACAAATCAAAGTACAATTCCTCCAAAGATCGCCCTAGTGTATTGGGCTTGCTTACAGAGGTCGGGAGAAGCATTACCTGTAGGAACATGGGTGAGCCTCAAGCAGCCCCCCTGGAGAAGGTTTACCTATAGGAACATGGGTGACTCTCAAAGAGCCCTCCCCCCCCAGAGAACTTTCATTTAATACAGGCAATAGCTTTCCCATTGCTGCATCAATGGAACCTCGATCCGCCTCATCTTTCCTAGTCTATATACTCTAGACTATATACCTGAGACCCAAGGCCATGTGCAATTAGGACAGAATTGCGTACAACTGTCTGGAAGGGGTGGCCCAGTACTCCAATGAGAATCCACTGACACTCCCTGCCCCTCCATGAGAGAATGTCAACAGTCAGCAAGGCCAGCTGGGCTGGTTCTTTGCTAGTGGACACAGCTGGTCTATGTTCGCTGTGGGGAACAGCGCCATGACACACCCACCATTTGGAAACGACTCTGCTTTTCAGAGTCGATCCACCATGCTCCTAAACATAATTTTTAATTCGATTTATTAGTACCTTTATATAGGTTTTTTCCCCATACATCTGCACATTGTTTTTTCTCTTAGTTTCTTTCCTTGGCTCTCTGTGGTAACACCATCAAAGTGTCCATGCCACTTTATTCTGGAGATATGATGATACTAGGCAGATAGATGATGATGATGATAGATAGATAGATAGATAGATAGATAGATAGATAGATAGATAGACAGACAGACAGACAGACAGATAGATAGCCATGGCTTATTATAAACATGATGTATTTATATACATATATAGACCATGAAATATGTACATGTATAAAATACTGTATATGCATTTATATCTAAAATTTGCATGTGTATGTATAAATACAGGCCATGTATGGATTCATTGATTTAATTGCTAAGTGTTTGCTAAGTTACTGGTATAGGGGGAAAAAACTCAGCAATGTAGCCTCACCCTGAAGTCTATAGATGGCAACATCAGACCTAGAGAAATTACTTTTTAAGCCTACACTCAATAGAAACAGAATATAAGATTTGGAAAGCAGCTATCGAAGTTCATCATAAATTCCACAGGAAAACAGCCTGAGGATTTCCACTGGGCTACAAGGAAATTGTGGTGGGACAAAACTGTTGAAAGAGAAAATTTCCCTACAGAGCCTCGAAGCAAATATACCCCACACAATGGAAGTCATCCGCAGGCCCGTGTCCACTGTGGTCCAGAACGATCAGCAAGCAAATCTTCCTGGTAATGCTAGAAATTCTGAATTCTCAACAGCAGCACAGATCTATTGAATTTGAATCTCTGGCTACACATTTCCCCAAGGAATATATCTATATCCCCATCCCAACCCCGAGGTCCCGAGGTTGGTCTCTGCACAATACCTCAGAGCCACTGGGTACACACTATACCAAACTCGTGGTATAGCAATACACAGTAGATTAGGCAGCGCTTCTGAACTTAAGACCCTCATCTACAAGGAGGACATGAGAGGAAAAAACCAAAGATGGTCACTAGTCATTAGATTTAACCACAGAATTCCATTAGATAGATAGATAGATAGATAGATAGATAGATAGATAGATAGATAGATAGATAGATAGACAGACAGACAGACAGGAGATAGATAGATAGATAGATAGATAGATAGATAGATAGATAGATAGATAGATAGATAGATAGATAGATAGATGATAGATACATAGGAGATAGATAGATACATAGGAGATAGATAGATAGATAGATAGATAGATAGATAGATAGATAGATAGATAGATA
>NC_022009.1:61917092-61945806 GCF_000317375.1 Microtus ochrogaster | reverse complement strand
ATAGATACATAGATAGATACATAGATAAGAATATATATGGAGAGGTAGAGAGAAAAGAATATATTCTCCTCTTCCTTCATTTTTCTGCCTCCTCCCATGCTAGGCATCAAATAGCAAACAGAGTGACACGGGCATGCCAGGCAATGACTTTGCCACTGAGCTACACACCCACTTCTAACCTGTGTACCTATATGCTGAAAAGCATTTCTCACCTAAGGACCTCCAGACCTCCACCAAATCAGCACTGCTCTAGGAAAAAATAGTGTATCCAGTGCTCGAAGTACAAAGAAGATGAGAAACATGCAAGACTTTCTAGAAACAGCCTAGTGCCACATTTCTGTGTGTACCTAGAGCTGTGGCCTTCTTTGGCTTCCACTCTTCACTCTCCCTTCCCCATCTCCATGCTCTTCCCTACTATGGTCCCCAAACTGTAGCCACTAGGCCAGCAGTACAGGCACTACCTAGAAACAGAGATTCTTCCTCAGATCTGCTGAGTTGAAAGTTCCCAAGGTTCAGCCTAACACCCGTGTTGGGAGAGACGCTGCAGGTGCAATGGGTGCAAGCTAAAATTTAATTGCTATTCCAGTTTTCTTCTCTTGTGACAAATATTACTATCCAAAACAACTTAGAAAAGGAAAGAGCTTATTTGGCTTCTACTTCCGGGTCACAGTGAGGAATGCCAGGGCAAGAACTTGAGCAGGATCTTGGAGAAGAAACCATGGAGGAAGGCTCCCAGATTCGAGAATGCCTGTGTTCAGTTAGCTCCCTTCACAGCCAGGATTCCCTGCCCAGGAAACAGTGTTGCCCACAGCCCACAGCCACCTACATCATAAAGACAGTCAATACAGATGGACACGGACCAACTTGAGACTTGAGACTTTTCAGGGGATTCTAGGCTGTGTCAAGCAGATAGCTGAGCCTCACTAGGACAGTCACCATTTGGCGGAAAGGCGGTTTCCACCAGCCCTTCTGGATCCTAACCATCCTCTGCTTGGAAAAAGTGGCAACAGAGCGCAACCGCCCTCCATAGAAGAAGAACCAGGCTCATCTGACCTCAGCCGTTCATCTGCAGACTTTGTGTGCCCCGACTTTGGCGCCCCTCACTTTTACAGCAAACCTTATCCTGAGAACTAACGTTAATACTCTCTTCACCTCACGCGTCCTGAAGAACCAGGCAGCCTCAGTCAGGCACACAGCTAAACACGACCCTGCTCAGGCTAAAATAAGTAAGTGAACGTATATTCTAGCGTTAATGGAAACGGGGCTACAATAGTCTGACTTAGCTCTGTTTGTAAGGAATAGTTAGTTCATGGATTTGAATCTTCGCTTTCTAAGCACCAGCTGTCAAGTTTGCCAGTCATCTGGAGGAAGTGGTAGCCTTTTCCTTTCCCTCAAGTCAGGCTCCTGGGGTTACCACCTGAAATCATCAAATAAATATTAAATGGTGTCTGTCCATAATTAAATTATTACCAATAATTAAAAGTTTTTTTAAGAAAGTGAAGTCTAGTTTTGTCTACTTAGGGATGTGGGGATTCCAGTGCTACAAATTTCAATTCTAAACCAAAATTGAACAAGGAAATGAAAAGTGTGAAGAAAATCCATCTCTGAGATCACTCTACCCACCAACGGCTACCTAATATAGCAGAATGTATTACCTCTTATGCTTCATAAATCTTAATTAAAGCCGTTAGCTTTCCTATTATGTGATCGAGAAATGCCCCATTAAAGTTAAACCGTTCCTACAAGTAATTACACACACACACACTTTAAAATTACTTCACATATACTGGGAATGTTGTCTACTAAATCAAAAACTTGCAGAATTTCATTAATGTAAGAATTTTTTTAATCTCCCAAAAGTCAGATATGTCCCAGAGGAACCCATACACTCAATGTTGGCTCTTTATAATGCAATTTAGTGCTCACAAACACAGCTAAAGTATTTAAACATTTACGGGGGTTGTCATAAATGCTTTTCTCATTCTTGATCAAATTCAACCTTACACTTAATACAGTTAACTGTAGTTATTTAATTTAAAAACTTGAGATTCCAACCTCAAAAATTTATAACAATATAAATGCAGTTACTCAGCTATAGGAACTGCATACTATGGGGACCCCATTCTTCAATCTGAAACACAAACGGCAAACCCAGTGAGGGGATATTTTTAAAAGTAGACATTATTTTAAATAACTCTTGGCACATTGAAGAAAGAAAACAAACTTCAACTCCAAACAAAAAGAGAGTATTCTTAGCCATGCAGCCATTTCAGTCAGTCACGAGCGTCCTCGTGAGAGTGAAGACGGCACTTGCTTCTGTATCTGTCTATCGGTCTTCAGAGTCGTGCAGGATAAACTGATGAGTCTGTTCGTTAGTGGGCTGACTTAACAACTAGGTAGGAAATAGTACTGGTAATTCTCTCAAAAGGCAAAGTTAACTTACCCATTGGACTGATTTGGGACATTAAACGATGGACAAGATTAGATGCTAGCAACAGAATTACTGACCTTAGAAGAAAGAAAGGCCTACAGCACGCAGTTAAGCCAGGGGCTTGGCCCTAGGGCACACTGATGTGAACATTCACAAACCACAGCACAAGAGAAGACAGCTGCACCAGGCTGTGATGGACAGCCCCAATGCAGAAAACTGCAGCATCTCTCAAGGCTGAGGTGACTGTCTTAACCGAAACCCTTGTTCATCCTTTATGTACGCCATATGTGATTGTAATTCTACCTGGAAAGTTATTTTTATCAAAATTTATAATGGGTAAAGTGTCCTCCAAGTGTAGGAGACGTCTGTCTTGCTTATGTGTGATTGTATCAGAATGAACAATTGACTCCTTTCTCCCAGGATGACACCCAGGCCACAGAAAAAGATATGGGTAGATTACTATGCACCGCATAGCACACAAACCATTAAAATTTCATTTGACAGAAAATTAAACCCCCAAAACTGAAGCTAGAAAAGAAGAATGCTAAATTGAATTAATTAATGCTTCCACTTAACAGCAAACACAAATGGCCACCGTGAATTCTGATATTAAATATAAGCTTTGCAATATAAATTTCTTATAGTTACAAACACATTGCTGAAATGCCTCTTGCTCTGTGATTATACTTTATGAATATAAATTGCACTAGTAAAACACATTTGCATTTTTTCTTATTAAGTATTGCATATAACATCATACTTATTTTTAAAAAGAAAAGTTTTGTAAGAAAAAGAAAGTTTGCACATGGAGAGAAGGGTTCCGAAGGAGGATAAAGGAAAGATTAAGCAGGCTGCTGCACTTAGCCTGACAAGGAAAAGGACCATCTCCTCAGAGGGTGAAGCTAAGGAAAATAAAAGGCAGGGGCATTAGCAGATGTTCAGTGTAGGTTTAAAAATAGACACAGTAATGGCACAAGTCACTGATAAAGGGGTAAGCAAGACCCAGCGCCTAATGGCTACGTTAAATGGCTGCTCAGAGGTCAAAGGGCTGTGGAAGTAGAGAAGACAGACTTCAAAGTCTTTCCCTCGGTCCTGAGAACCTGAGGAGAGTGAAATGTTTTCTGACAAAAGCACCACTGAGCTTTAAGAGAGAGACAGGAGAGCTGCTCAGAAAACCCAGGAAGACCACCTAGTCCTGGACAATGGACCAGGGAGTACGTGTGATCTACAGAAGAGCGGTCCTGCGCTTCTCACTGTGGGCTCAGCTCACAGTAGGTAGAGACCAGATGTCTTCAAAATCATGACAGACTTTTCCTTCATACATATATATATACACATACATACATACATACATACGATAAATCTAGATGCACGAACAATGGTTTTCATCTGAACTGTTATCCTTAGACTGGGTCCCTAACAATGAACTCCCAGGGTGCCAACTCCCTTGCAAACCTCAACCCTGGCTCAGAGAAGCTCTGGTTCTGCATTTCGGATGAATGTGGCAAAGCAGCCCCAGAAACTGTGCCTGCATCCAGATGCAGGACCTAACATCCTGCAGTTCCAGGCCCCAGAGAGTGACAGGAGAATTCTGAACCACGCAGACAGAGGCTGGCCATTTAAAGCAGTGGTCCTCAACCTGGGGGCTGTGACCCCTTAGGAGCTGACCGACCCTTTCACGGGGTTGCACATCAGATATTCACATTGCGAGTCATAACAGTAGCAAATTCCCAGTTATGGAAGAGCAATGAACATAATCGTGTGGCTGAGGGTCACCACCACATGAGGGACTGTACTAAAGGTTCTCAGTATTCACAAGGTTGAGAACCACTGATTTAAAGGAAAGATACACCGGTATATGTGGGGGGTGGCACACTGCTATTCAGATTCACCATGTTTATAAACATGTGTGCCAAGCAAACAAACATATCAAGTGACTGGTGTTCCCAGCTTTAGAGAAGAGATCCTAAGTTCCTGACTTTCCAGTAAACCATACTCTGGGGCCTTCAAAATGTGGCTGCTTCATTGACTTCACTAAAATAAAAACAGAAGACTCAGGATAAAGCAAAATTTAGTCTCCCTGTTCAGTAGTTTCAACTGCCTCTCTAGTAAACTAAGAATAATTTAATTCCTCAAAAGAATCCAGTGGAAAGAACAGCACCTTTGAATAAAACTCTGAAAAATAAATGCTTACTTTAAATTAGCATTAGGTAAAGTTACCTGCAATGGCACCCACTCTGTGAAAAGTGGCGTTTTATAAAACTGAACAAATATGTATGCAGAGAAAGAGAGCCAGTGTGTGGATCCAGGTACAATGGCAGGCGCACGGCACAGGGAAGGAATGATTGAGAACAGGAACAAAACACTTTATTCCATGAAAAAAATGAGAGGAGGAGCTTTAGAAAATCCACAATGGTAGGAAAACAATTCCCCAAAGAACGTGCAGCTAAGGAGACAGAGACTCTAGCAAGGCAAGAGTGGAGGATAGGGCCCAGGCTGTGGGGTGGTAGAAGACCTGGATGGCCACTTCCCAGAGAAGTGAGAGCAACCAGTCCTGCCCTCCTCCACACCGGCACACAGGCCTTGGAGAGAGAGAATGGACGAGGAGTGAAGAGAGATCCTCTTGGTCACAATGTATGACGCAGAGGGCAGAGGCCTCTGACCATCTTGAGAGAGAACCTATTGTTAAAAACTGAGCCACCCTCGGTTTCTCGGGAAATTCGGGATCAACTTACTTCTGGACCCAGCAATACCACTCTTGGGAATATACCCAAGAGAGGCCCTATCATACAACAAAAGTATATGCTCTACGATGTTCATAGCAGCATTGTTTGTAATAGCCAGAACCTGGAAACAACCTAGATGCCCTTCAATGGAAGAATGGATGAAGAAAGTATGGAATATATACATATTAGAGTACTACTCAGCAGTAAAAAACAAGGGCTTCTTGAATTTTGCATGCAAATGGATGGAAATAGAAAACACTATCCTGAGTGAGGTAAGCCAGACCCAAAAAGAGGAACATGGGATGTACTCACTCATATTTGGTTTCTAGCCATAAACAAAGGACATTGAGCCTATAATTAGTGATCCTAGAGAAGCTAAATAAGGAGAACCCAAAGAAAAACATATAGGCATCCTCCTGAATATTAACCTTCATCAGGCAATGAAAGGAGACAGAGACAGAGACCCATATTGGAGCACCGGACAGAAATCTCAAGGTCCAAATCAGGAGCAGAAGGAGAGAGAGCACGAGCAAGGAACTCAGGACCACGAGGGGTGCACCCACACACTGAGACAATGGGAATGTTCTATTGGGAACTCACCAAGGCCAGCTGGCCTGGGTCTGAAAAAGCCTGGGATAAAACCGGTCTCTCTGAACATAGCGGACAATGAGGACTACTGAGAACTCAAGAACAATGGCAATGGGTTTCTGATCCTACTGCATGTACTGGCTTTGTAAGAGCCTAGATAGTTTGGATGCTCAACTTACTAGACCTGGATGGAGGTGGGGGTTCCTTGGTCTTCCCACAGGGCAGTGAACCCTGATTGCTCTTCGGGCTGAGGAGGAAGGGGGACTTGATTGGGGGAGGGGGAGGGAAATGGGAAGCGGTGGTGGGGAAGAGACAGAAATCTTTAATAAATAAAGAAAGAAAGAATAAAAAAAGAAAATTTTAAAAAAATGTTTATTACACTTAGAAATATAGAATATAAAAAAACTGAGCCACCCTGGGGATCTAAAAGAGAACGCCAGCCTTTCAGGGAGCCTCAAGTTGGTCTGCCACACTGTCAGGGAGAGCCGAGGCCAGGAGAGGCAGTTGTGGGGAACAGCGTGCTGACCCAGCACGTGCACATGGAAAAGCACCGTGGTGTCTGGAAGGCAGAGTTCACCAATATAGGTTTACAATGGAGTCTGGTGGCCCGGCGCCTGTGGCAGGCAAGCCGGGCAATCTCCGGTGGCACCAGTCTGTCATGCACAGCTGTAGACCCTGCGCATCCCTGCACCAGGGTGACTAGCACCCCAGGAGTCCTGAAAGCACAGCGACAGGCCCTCCTGCAGGGCAGACCTCTGCCACCATGAGGATGGTTCATGTTCTCGGTACATTTGGAAAACAGCTGCCAGACATTAGTCCCCGCGGGGGACCTGTGATGAGGGGAGTCTGAGAAGGAAAAGAGAACCTGCCTCACCCACTGACAACAAAGCTATGTGGGGCAGAAACAACCAAACAAAGGGAAGACAGCTCTGTCAGACATGAGACACTTGTCCAACACAGACTTAGCCACAGCATAAACTATAGGAAAGTACTGTTAAGGGGACTCCAGACTTTCAGGAAGTAATCCTTTGATTACAATACTCCAGCAGCCATCTTTTTAAAAAATATTTATTTATCTTTATTTAATTTGCATTGGTGTTTTGCCTGCATGTATGTCTATATGAGGGTTATGGAACTGGAGTTACAGACAGTTGTGAGCTGCCATATGGGTGCTGAGAACCGAACCCAGGTCCTCTGGAAGAACAGTCAGTGCTCTTAACCACTAGGCCATCTCTCCAGCCCCTCCAGCTGCCATCTTATCTTTTACCATTTGAAACAAAAGAGACATTTTAACCCTTTTTTATTTTTTTGAATTGATATTTTATTCTTTGAAAAGTCCACGCATTTTTAAAGATTTTTTTATTTTATTATTTGAGTGTGTGTGTGTGTGTGTGTGTAAGAGAGAGACCAGTGGCGGGCATCCATAAGAGGTTGTCAGCTCCCCTAGAGCTGGGGTCTAGAAACTAAACTCAAGGTCTCAGGAAGAGCAGCAGACACACTTAACCACTGAGCCCTCTTTATAGTCCCATGTGGATTTCTTTTTACTGTGCTTTTAGCAGAACCTTTACTTTGTTGTATTTTTTAATTTTTATATTTTTATTTTCTAATCACCTTCAAGCATTCATCTTTTTTCCCCACCTGATCCCCTCAGTTCTGCTTCCTCTCTACTATACTTTTAGTGGAATTTTTTGCCATTTTATACACAAATTAATACCATTTAGAGAAATAACTTTTTATTTTCTTGAAATTATACTATAATTATATCATTTTCCCTTCCCTTTCTTCCTCTAAATCCTCCTCGATCTCCATGGTCTCTCTTTCTTTAATTATCATGGAGTGTGTGTGTGTTCCTAAATATAAAAATAGAACCTGCTCAGTCTATGCAATATTACTTGTATGTATACACTTTTAGTGCTGGCCATTTGATAACAAATTGGTGTGCTCTTCCCTGGAGAAGACCATTTCTCCAGCTCTCAGTATTCTTTAGTTTCCTGTAGTTTTGTTTATTAGGGTTGAAGCCTCTTTCTATTGTGTTATCATTTTTTCAGGTCATGTTTAGGAAGCCATGCAGGTGAGACTTCAGAGATACAACTTCTCTGGCATTTCTAGGAGCTGCAGTCCCATGGGAAATGTCCTGTCCTGTCTAGCTCTTACAGTTTCCACCATAACCCATGAGCCTTAGGCACAGGAGTTGTGTTGCAGGTGTATCACTTGGGGTTTTCCCATCTGGGTTGATAATGTTGCCCCTCTAAAAGCCATCTAACCAAAAACAAAAACAAACAAACAAAACAAACAAACAAACAAAAAAACCAATGCCAGGCATGAGACTGTTGTGTATTAGGGTTGTCCAAGGGATTCCCAATACATTATAAACCATTGCAATTGCCCTTGGCCACCCACCCCACCCCTCAGAAGCAGAAGGTAAATCTCTATTGCTAAAGAAACCACGCCCTTCACACTACAGGGCCCAAAGGCCTCTGAGCTAGACCTGACCTGAATGCCTGAGGACTAATTTTCATGGTACCAGAAGGCATCAGGCCAACTTCCAAAGGAGGGAAGCAACCAATGGTCCTGCCTTGCTATGATGGCTCTGAGCCACAACAATGTCCTTCGCGGCACAATAACCCAAAGGTGAAATACTGACTTCTCTTGGCAGCTCTCTAATTGGACTTAAGACCCACTTAACATAAGGGAAATAGTTCCTGATACTAGAAACTTAGCCAGCTATGTAAAGCTGGTAAATTCATGGCTCTTGGGAGAGAATCTATTGTGGAATATTTGTTTAACTATGCAAAGGTGTGTTTTATTTTTTAATTATGTGTTGCTATTTTACCTTGCCTGCCTAAGGCACCTGATTGGTCTAATAAAAAGCTGACTGGTCAATAGTGAGGGAGGAGTAGTATAGGCAGGATTTTTGGGCAGGGCGAAATTTAGGCTCCAGAGAAGAAAGAAAAAAGAGATGCCAGGGACCAATCAGACAGACACAGAAGAAGCAGAAAAGTAAGAGATACAGAATAAAAGAAAAGTAAAAAGCCCCAAGGAAAAATGTAGATGAACAGAAACTGGTTACATTAAGTCAAAAGAGCTAGTAGGACAAGTCTGAGATAAGACTGAGGATTCCCCATTAACAATGTCTCCATGTCTTTATTTGGGAGTTGGATGGTGACCCAAAGAAAATTCCAACTACAATAACCTACAATTGCTACTTTACTAAACAATCCCTAACTACACCCTAAATATTTGTCCTTAACTCCATAAATAAGTATAGTTTTCATCTTTCATCAAGGAAACTTAAATTTAAAAAAAAAAAAAAACTACAACTGATCAGAATGCACAGTTGTGGAGTCCAGTGCCTCAATTTTCAATATTCTGTTTTCAGTTTTCACTAACTTTCCACAAGCTATCTACCTTTGGTTTAAGACATTTTTATTGGGAAACCCTTTTTTTCTGAGCTCTTGTCCTTTCCTTTCCCCTCCATAACTTTCCCCACAGCCTACCTTCCTCCTTTCCTTTCTGATACTTCAGACTGCTTCACCGCTAATTCTCTCCTTTCCCCACAGCCTTCCCTGAGCTCACTCATTCACATCTACACACTCTCCCTGATTACATTTTAGTCTTGCTGCACCTTCTACAGTAGTTCTGGCATTTTCTCTTGCATGGCTCTTGGCAATGTACCAGTAGCTTTTACTAAATTTTAGGGTATTTCTTTAACTTGTGTGGTTTCATGACATTACAGCTTGCTTTGTGCACTCAGGTGGGTTTGAAAATTAAGTTCTCAAGGGCAAGCTGACCTACAAGAAGATCCCTATGGTGGTTTGAATGAGAACAACCCCAATGGGCTCATGTATTTGAATGCTTGGAACTGCTTGGGAAGGATTAGGTGATGTGGCTTTGTGGGAGGACATGTGTCACTGGGGTGGACTCTGAGGGTTCAGAATCTCATGGCATTTCCAGTTAGCCCTATTCTGTACCTCATCTCTGTGGTCTCGGTGTCACACCTGCAGGTTGCCAAGCTTCCTGACATGAGGTCCAGGTACGCTACGACCCTCTGGAACTTTGAACCCAAATCAAATACTTTCTTTTGTCATGGCAATGGAAGAGTAACTAAAATAATCCCCAAATAAAAGCCAAAGATATTCCAACCAACAATGTACAAATCACAGCTGACAAAAACTAATGGACATGAAAACTCAAGGCCATGGGGCTGTCTCAAAGGATCATGACTCCTCAACAGCTGAGCTCAGAGGTCCTGAGATAGGTAGGAAAATGTCAAGGGTCTCAAAAAGCAAACAAACAGGCAGATGAATTCAATCCAGGACGTGGAGAGGAATGTCAGCAACATACAGGAGAGTGCAGCAAAATGGATGAGAAAATTAGCAACAAGGTTGAAAGGGCCAGGAACGTGGAAGAAGAAAAAAACTAACAAGAAAAGAGACATTTTTTAATGAATAGAAACATTGGGAGTGAAAATTCCAATAACATTAAAAAACAGTGTAAATATCATCAATAAACTTGACCAAGTGGGGAAAAAAGCATATAAGGGATAGAGAGTAAGGTCAGTGCGTTTAAAAACCAGCAAAGAAAAGAATAAGTGATGTGACTGAAGAATCAAGGAGCTCTGGGATAAGATCAAGAGGCCAAACCTAAGAACCCACTTTATCATAGAAGGAGCTGAGACAGATACTAGGGGCAACAAGAATCGATTCAATGACATTATATCAGAAATTTTCTAGAAGCTAGGGAAGCAAAAATAAACATTTAGAACCCCCCAAGATATGACCATATAAGAACTATAGTGGTATATTGTTTGTATTTTAATAAATAAATCTTGCCTGAAGACCTGAGGCAGCGCTAACGCCACTGGAGGTCAGGTAATGGTGACATACACCTTTAATCCCAGGATTTGAGGGACAGAGGCAGATGGATCTCTATGAGTTCAAGGCCACCTGGGCTGCACAAGATCAATGCAGAAATAGAAGCAGGTGGTGGCCTGCACCGTTAATCCCAGTGCCTGCGGAGAGGATATAAAATGAGAGAGAGGGATGCCTGGCCTGCTTAGTCTCCAGTCGCCCAGCCTGGGTGACGTGGTAAGACTTCTCTACTGGCTTGGCTGTCTTGTTTGTCTGGTTTTCGAGTTGAACCCCAATTTTTGTCTCTGGGTTTTTATTATTCATGCCAGAAGGAACCAATCAATAACTACTGCAGTCAAGATGCCAAAATACAAAGCAAAGAGATGCTATTAAAGGCTGTAAGGGAATCCTGCAAAGGCAAACACATCAGAGGGACAGCAGTGTTCATCAGCAGCCCCAAAGGCCAGGACAGCACGAAACACTGTATTGGAAGCGCTGCCAGCCAGCATTTCTATAGGCAGCAAATCTATTTTTAAAACTGAAAAGGACATGACGACATTTTGAGACAAGCACAAACTAAGGCAACTCATGATCATCACGTCAGCACTAGAGACGATGTTTAAAGTTAGGGATACTATGAACAAAGGAGGAGAAAACAGTCTCAAGCACAAGCACACAGAAAAGAGAATAGACTCCATGAGAGGAATACATGAACAAGGAAACTTCTGAAACTAATGAGAGACAAAGAAAACAATAGCCCAATAGACCAGAAGACAAACACCAAAAAATTAGGAATTAGTAAATGCTTCTCTACAATAACCTTCAATACACATTGCCTGACCTCACCAATAAAGAGATGCAGACTGGAAGACCGGATTTAACTACACCCAGTTGCCATCTCTCTGTTAAGTAGCACACCTTACTAGAAATGACACCCACTTACTGAGAGTCAAAGGACATGCAACAACCTATCACAAATGAAAGCCAAAAAAACACCTGAAATAACTGTTCTGATATCTACAAGATATATATCTACAATATATCTACAAGATAGATTTCAAATCTAAATCAGTCAGGAGATAAAGAAAGTCACTACATATTAATATAGAGAACAAGTCATCAAAAGAATAAGAAATTGTAAGTGTGTATGTGCCAAATCTGGGGCCTTCAACTTCATACAAGCACTAAAAGTTATAATTGGTAGATAGGCCCTGATAATAATACCAGTTGGTGAGTTTGTTTTTATTTTATTTTTTGTGGATGTGTTTACTACTCTATTCTTAGCTTTAGAGAGGTCATCTAAAAACTAAAGACAAACAAGGAAACCTTATTGAACTGTGCCAGAGAACAAGTGCACTTAACAGTTCTATACAGACTGTTCCACCCAATTGATAGAAAATGCATAATCTTCTCAGAAGCCCGTAGAAACTTCTCTAAACTACATCACATGCTAGACCACTACAAACAAGTCTTAGCAACTACAATAGAACTCAATGATTATCTTGTGTCTTATCAGATCACAGTGGAATAAAACTAGAAATTAATAGCAAAAGAAGCTACACAAATGCTAAATCACACTCTTGAATATCTAGTAAGTCACTGAAGAAATCCGGGAGAAAATTTTTATGATTTTAGAATCAGATGAAAATTAAAATATAGCATACCAGACCCTTAAGGATACAAATAAGGCAATTCTAAGAGGAACATATATAGCTCTGAGTACTTACTTTAAACAACCAGATATCTCAAATATATAGCCTAATGTTTCACCTCAAAGTCTTAAAATAAAAACAAGAATAAGCAAGACCCCAACGCAGTAGACAGCAAGGAATAATAAAGACTGGAGCAGAAATTAATCATATAGAGACTAAAAGAACAAAAACACAGAATCAATCAAATAAAGAATTGGTTCTTTGAACCAATAAACAATATTACCAAACCCCTAATCAAACTAACCAAAATAAAGAGAAAAAAATCAAAATTAATGAAATTAGAAAAAGAAAAGATGTTATAAAATGATCCAATAAAATCAAGAGAAATATCAGGGAAAGTTCTGGAAATCCATGCCGAAAAGGAAAAAAAAAAAAACAGGGAAAATACAGAAGAAATTCTTTGACACTTATGACCTACCAAAATTAAATCAAGAGTACATGATCAATCTAAATAGATTTGTAGCAATCAACAAGACTGAAGCAGTAAGGAAACGTCTAACAAACAAAGTCCAAGACAAGAAATCAGAAAAATGATGCCATTCAAAATAGCTTTGAAATAACCAAGACAACAGAATACCTAAGAGTAAACCCAACCAAGGAGTTGAGAGATCCCTACAACAAAAACTGATACAGTGAAGCAAATGTGGAAGAAAATGCTAGAAGACTGAAATAAGTCCCAAGCCTCTTTCACCTGTGTTGCTCGGAAACTTGGTTATCCACAAAGAGTAATGAAACTAGATTCCTATCTCTCATCCTCACAAAAGTAAACACAAAATGGATCAAAGACCTTAATATAAGACCTGAAACTTAGACATTTCAGGAAAAAGTACACAGAAAACTTCAAGTTCTAGGCGTAGATAGCAACTTTCCAAAAAAAGACAATAGCATAACAATCTGAATAATTATAAATGGATTCACACAGACTTATAAAGCTTCTACACAACAAAAGAACAGAGTGAAAAGGCAGACTACAAAATGGAAAAGATCTTTGCCAACTACGTATCATACAGAAGATTAAAGCTAAGCTAAGTGCAATTCCAAAATGTAAGCACCAAAAATACCAAATCATTCAATCAATAAATGGGCCAATGAACAGTAGACATTTGTCAGAAGAAGAAATGCACATGGCCAATAAATGCTTGACTTTTTCACCAGTTTTAGCCTTCAAGGAAATACTAATTAAAACTTCTTTGAGAGTCTACTTTATCCCATTCAGAATACCTATCATCAAGAGACGGACAAGAAAAAGACAACAGATGCAGGTAAGGAAATGGGAAAGAGGAATCCTGCACACTGTTGCAGGGAACGCAAATTAGTAGAATTTCTCACCATAGAAATAAGGATTCAAATCTCTCAAAATATTAGAAACAAAGCTACCATACGATCCATGAACACCACTCTTGGTCACATGCCCAAAACCTATTACAACAGAGATTCTCACACATGCAAGCTTGTTGCTGCAGTGTTCTTATTGGGAGGGGGTCTTCTGCTTGAAAAGAGGTCATACCCCCCTGTTTAGTCTACATGGCCAGTTTGTGCCAGAGATCCTCTGTCTTTACCTCCTAAGGATTAGTATCACAAGCCTGCCACCATGCCTAACCATTATTTATCTATATAAACTCCAGTCTTAATGCTTGCATAACAAGCCTTCTACACAGCCCCATAGTCAATTGTGTAGTGCCAAATTATATGTTGTGTTGGAATTGGCATGATGTTAGAGACAGTCTGGTTCAAGATTCCACATCTATCTTGGACTAACCATGAATCATGAGCTGTAAATTCTTCATCCATGAGATCAGGGTAATGATGCTTCTTGTCATGCTATGAATCTTCGCATTGACTGGTGCATAAAAAAAATCTTTGTAACTATTGTTTTCTAGTATTATTATCATGAAATAATGGAGTCAATTATCTAGTGAAAAGAAGGATCTTAAGAAAATAGAAGACAAGAATAAAGCAAACTAAGACCAGTGTGGGAGGGGAAGTAGGGATAGACATCAGAACAATAAAGATGAAAGGAAAGAGGCTTGTGACCCTAAGAAATATGATGGTAGATGACTTCCAGGTAGAGTCGCTATTGTTAGTCATATGGAGCTTTGACAATAAGTTAATCTGATTCTTGCAACAGGCTTGTGTCTGGTAGACTTAGGCATGTTCATTTGTACCTACCATACTTCCATCATTCCAGAAACAGATAAAACTGTTAACCTCCTATTAAGGACATCCCACCAGAAGTGTGGATTTATCACACTGAAGCCCAGTGAGCCAAATCTGAGAGTGGAGAAGTCCAGGATACATGCAGGTGAGTCACAATGTCACAATTAGAGCCTGTTCCCTGTGATCCAAAGCTAGAGTGTAAACCTACTAGGAAGAAAAAAAAAAAAGGAAAGTCTAAGTAGTAAGTAAAAAAAAAAAAAGTAAAAGTAAAAGTAGTAGTTAAGGCTACTTTTCTATTGTTCTGAAGAGACACTATGACCAATGCAAAGTATTTAATTGGGGTTTGTTTACTGTTTCAGAGAGAGTCCATGACCAGCATGGTAGAAAGCATGGCAGGCATGACACAGAAACAGTAACTGAGAGCTTACATGTTGAGACACCAACCACAAAACAGAGAGGGCTAACTGGAAATGTCATGAGCTTTTGAAACCTCAAAGCCCACCCCCAGTGACACACCTCCTCCAACAAAGCCACACCTCCTAATCCTCCCCAAACTGTTCCACCAACTAGGGACTAAGCTTTCGAATATATGAGCCAAGGGGGGGGGGTGCAATTCTTAATCATACTACCACGTATATTGTTACAAATTTCACTTATAAACAAAAGTAGACTGGCTCCCAAGGTGAGCTACACAATGTCCACTATAAAAACAATTCTGTAGATGGGAATGGCTAAGAAATCCTTGGTTGATCAGTGGCTGTATTACACATAAATTAGCAAGTTAGGACAGGAAAATAAAGAATCAAATATATTTAACATCAGACATGATCATTCAAAATCAGAATATGTTGATTAATTCCTTGATTATCCAACAGAAATTATTGATTTTCTTTGTATAGAAACCTATCAGTCAAAATGAAGTTATGAGTCAACTCTGTTTGTTCGTTCGTCTATTTGTTTGGTTGTATCCCAAGCTGGTTTTGATCTCTCAAAATTGTTATGTGGCCAAGGATAGTCTTGTACTTCTGAATCTCCTGCCTCCATCACCCGAGTGCAGAGATTACAGGCATGGAACACCATATCTGGTTTGGCATTAAAGCCCAAACCTCCTGATGTACCTACTGAGCTACATACCCAGTGCCCCCCAGCTGAGTTCTTATTTTCCATTTATATACAAAACTATTTCTTGAGATATAAATTGCTGATATTTATTATAAACTTGGACAAGAAAGATACTCCAGTAACTAAGATTTTGAGCCCTCGATTCAACTCCTGGAAACAATGAGAAGAGGAAGGGTACCAAAAATAGGGCCTGCAAAATGGTTATCAGGAAAAGGAACGTCTGACCACCTGAATTAAATCCTTGGAATCCAGATGGTGGAAGGGGAGAACCAACTCCAGCAAGCTGTCCTTTGACACTGTAAACACACTGTAGCACTAGCATGCCAATCCATAGACAAAATACACACAGAGATGAATAAATAAATAATATATGTAAAATTTTAATTCAAAAATAGCAGAGAAACTTATGAGTATGGTCTAGTTTTCAAACTTAAGGGGGAAAAAAGGGATTTAGCCAGGCAGTGGAGGCTCACTCCTTTAATCCCAGTACTCTGGAGGCAGAGGTAGGCAGATCTCTGTGAGCAAGACCAGCCTGGTCTATAGAATGAGTTCCAGGACAGCCAGAGATACACAGAGAAACCCTGTCTCAAAACACCAAAAAAAAAAAGAAAGAAAAAAGAAAAAAGAGTATTTAAATACAATATAGCTGAAATATATTCTTAATGTCTCAAAATAATTCACATGGAAAAGTATCCGTAAAATGTACTAAGTATCATTTAGATGTCCACGTATCCGTAAAATGTACTAAGTATTCATTCAGATGTCCAAAACCAAGAAACAGCCATTAACCTGTGCCCATGATTAATCCTCTCCCTTCTAGAGGACCCAGGTCTGCAAAGGCTTAGAAGCTGGAGGCTCAGAGCCACTCCAGGAAAGCCTGCTGGTGTTTCCATTATAAACCGCATTTCAGGAGTTTACAAGGTGAATGGTTTTAAAATATATTGGGTTCATAATGAGCTCACACATTCTCCAAATGTTCTTTTTTGCACTCCTTCTGAAAGTATGGCCACTTTTGTGAACAAACCATAAACAAAATTTCAGGTGATTGTTCTTGGCAGAGTTCCAAGACACCATGGCTAAAAATGTTTAAATAAGGTAAAAGGACTAATTATTTTTCTTAATTTGGAAAGTAGCATAGAAAGCCCAGCCGGAGACACCCACAATACTTCCGTTTTAAAGCATTCTTCCGCAATAGTTTCAGAGTGGTTCGGGATACCAGCTCTGTAGCTAGAAATATGCAACCCAACTTCAAAAACTCAATTTCTAACTGTGGAAATACATGAAATAATTGCCGCACCATTAGGCTCAAGTTATTAGTGGTCAAAATTACAGGTACCGTGCCAGCCAGGAAGATTCTCAAAATGGAGCTGAAAGCCAGGTGGTGGAACACCTACACTTAGGTGTGGCCACAAACCCCAAATTCAAACCAATACTGAAGTTTTACAAGCCCATTCCCTATGCCAACCCCCAGCTTAAAATAGTCCAGGGGAGCGCTCCACAGGGAGCTGAGCTGATGAGTAGGTTAGAGTTTAAAACCATTTCTTTCAAAGCTGGGGGAAAAAAATCCGGTGGTTCTGCCAAATAGAAAACTACTCCTACAGCAGTCGCTAGCACCTTGGAGGCTTATGAAGGAGGAAAGCGGTGGGGACGCCAGCGCTGGGAAGCCTCTTCCCACAAGGAATGGCTTGTAACTGTGATTCATCAGCCTCTTGCAGGCCAGCGTTGGGTGGAGAGGCGCCACCGAGTTCCAGAGCCGTGATGAGGCGCCACCGAGTTCCAGAGCCGTGATCGTGCACTGGACTGGACAAACAGCTTGACGTGAGGTTGCTTTGATGAAAAAGTCTCTCCCCACATCTGGCCAGAGCTCAGCATCTGAAGAAGAGGTATTCTCATCGCGCCTGAGAATGCTGTCTGCATTTCCCCTGCACAGAGCAAGCTTTCTTCTGCAGACTCCTGCTGCAACCCAGAGACTTGAGAAGCATCCACCTCCCAAACAAGGTGCAGACTCACTCATGCCTGGTCACATGGACTTTCCAAAATATGCGAAGGACACAAGTGTATCTACTGAAAGCCATAGAGATCCCAACAGAGAGTTGGCAATGCTCGAGATGTAGGCCAAAGGTCTAAACGATCCTGCACCATTGCTATATTTATTGGCAAGGGCAAACTTTCCATCTGTCTCTAACTATATACACAACTGATCATTGGCCTCAAAAAAAAAATTGAAGCGAAATTTTCACCTTCCTACACATATCATTTCAAACCAGTCGTAGCTATTATTAATGGGTAAAAAGCTATTTATCAGGCAGGAAAGTCTGCAGGCTAATATATATCAATGTCCTAAATATTGGTCTTCATTAATAAACATAGAACTTACAACTCAGAAAATGAGAAATAGAAATGTAATCTGATTCTGAATTAGAGTTTGAGTAGAACATTTTTGCATCTGGCATTTGGCAGCTGCACTACGTGGTAGCGTGTAAGTCATGAGTAGCATTGGCCAACTCTCCAAAGATAAAATTTACAAAGATTGGTCCATCAGCTAGCAAATGACTAGCGTTCCCAAATGGCCTTAGCATCTAGCTCCCAATTACAGGACTGGGACAGTGCAGTACGCAAGAATAGAAGGCAGCCTTTTTCCATGAAAGAATAGTTTTGTCATTTCTTCTGCCTGCACAAGGACCTGGTCCAGATTTCTTGACCTCAGCACTATTGGCATTGGGCTCAGACGGTCCTCTGGGGCAGAAGATCTAAGTACGCCTCTGTTTGAACCCTCCTCGAGGTCTGCAAAGCCCTTGCCTCGCAAGAGTGAAAACCTCAGCTCCATTCCTAGAGCCCATGTTCAGAAAAACAAAAATAAAAACCAGAATGCATGTGATTTCAGAACTGGAAAAGGAGAGTTTTTAGATATTCACTGGTCAGCCAGCCACATCTGCAGGGCAAGCTTCAAGCCTTTGTCTGTCTCAAAAGGACAAAGCTAGGGACCTCACCTCTGATCTCCATGTGCTTGTATATAAACACACAGAGAGACAGAGAGAGAGAGAGAGACAGAGACAGAGAGAGACAGAGAGAGACAGAGAGAGAGAGAGGGGTTTCACAGGTATTTGCACATATGCACAAGCTACAAACACCACACATATTAACTGTCAATGTGACTCCAAATCTAAGACTGTAAAGCCAAGCTCTAAAAACCATGAAAAATAAAAATTAAATAACCTATGTATTTATTTCAATGCCTGTGGAAGTGTCATTTTTATTAAAAAATGCCAGACTGACAGAAACTCTAAAGAGAGTCACAAAGGGTTTGTAGACATCCTAAGATCTTTGGCAGTTATGCTTCCCTAGGGACAAACTTTAAAGTTTCTAAGAAAGTTTGTATAAATCCCTTCTCCAGGCGAACTTCCATTACAGAACAAAGAATAACGAGGAAGACGAGGGGCATACGGAAGGAGGGAAACATGAATGAGAACCTAAACATCAGAGAGCCATGCCCGCGACTCGTTTTAAAAATTATCTCAGTTTTGTGTGCTTTCGGGAACTAAACAAGTTCTCTATCTATCTATCTATCTATCTATCTATCTATCTACCTACCTATCTGTCATATATCATCTACCACCTACCTATCTACCTATCTCTATCTATCTATCTATCTATCTATCTATCTACCTACCTATCTATCTATCTATCATCTATATCATCTATCTATCTATCATTCTAACAACACACACAAAAAAGCAGTTTAATTGGGCATGGTGATACACACCTTTAATTCCAGCACTTGGGAGGCAGATGTAGGGAGATCTCTGTGAGATTCAGCTGGGGATACATGGTAAGACCCTATCTCACAAACAAGCAAGCATACAAACAGAAACCCCACCAATTTGAAGACGAGCATTGTGATACAGACCTGTAATCTCAGCACTTGAAGTGCCAACGCAGGAGGATCGTCATGAGTTCTAGGCCAGATGGAGCTACATAGTGACTTTCTGGCCAAGCTGGTCTACAGAATGAGACCCTGCCAATTTGACTCCTGCCCTGATTTTCCCAGAGTAAAACCCATAGGCATGCAGAGAGAAGCTACATAGTTGCCCAACACCATTGTGAACGATGGGCTAGAAGAACAATCTGCCTAGGACCCTACACATTGTTCTTGTGAGCAGTATGGGGACACGTAGGCAGAAAGATGGAGTTGGGGGCTAGATTTCTGCATGAGCAGACAGCTAAAATCATAGGACCCAAGGGGATGCCGGTGGGGACTCCTCCTCTAAAGCTGTAAAAAGGCAGGGACCTGCCTCCCCAGCCTATCAGAAACAAGTTCTGGGAAAGTCCTTTTGACAAGGACCTACGGGATCCAAGAGACACGGGAGGGAATTCTGAGACCTTTCTTGAGCTGCCCTCTAGAGGAAGCTGCTACAGTCAGAGAGGGCTCTTCCATCCTCCAGGAAAAGGCACAGAGCAGGAACTGCTCTGGGACCTGGGGTCTGGAAAAGCAGCCTCCTTGGGGGTCATCTTTGTCTCTTTTTTCACACATCTCTATGCCCACCTTAGTATAAGCCCGATTCTCTCTCTTCCTGCTTTTCTTTCTCTCTATCTCCCTCTCCGCCCCCCTCATTCTGCCAGGAAAGCAGAGAGATCTGAAAATGCGTGCCTCCAGCAGGTGACACTTGACTGGTAAGACCAGTCTAGAGGGAAACAGAACGGTTATTTAACCTAGCCACTAAGCAGATGCCTTCTGGTTAATAATTAACTTACTCCCAGTGGTATTCATGAGTCTGATTAGAAATTAAACAATATACATTGTTTTAAACAATAAACATGTTGATAAACTACTACATGCCAGCCTTTGTATCATGATACCCGCGCATCAGATGTATTTAGCGCAAGATGCTAAACCAAGAGGCTCCCGATATAGAAATACAGAAACTTAAACATGAGAGGAATGTGTTTGTTTCTTGTGTAACAGCCTAGAATTGAGCAGGCTATGTCAGGCAGGGAGGCAGTTTTGCTCCTCAAGGTCATTCAGGGTTCCGGGTCCCTTCTAACCTATTGTTCTGCCGTTTCCTGGGTGTTGTACACAGCCAGAGCTGACTCCCAGTCAACAGTTTACTGCCACATTCATAGGAAGAGTCAAGAGAGAAAGATGGACAGGTAGCATCCTTCTGTGACAGATAATTTAAACGGAACACTGCACACATTCCATACTCAGACCCCGAGGACCCACACAGAATGTTGATGGTGTGTCTGAATCTAACTCCAGTCGAGGCAGAAAACGGGTATGGATGAGCATTTGCCTAGTCAAGACTAGGGTAATAAAAGGGAAGAAGAATAAACTCCAAGAGACAATGTGGAGTCTGCCATTTCATCTCAAGAAGTCTTTTCCAGAAACCCTGCTGTGAAACTTCCTTTATGCTTGAGATTCTCCCAAGTGCTGTCACAGGAAATGGCAGAGGCAGAATTCACAGCCAGGTCCCTACTGTTTCTCTCTACTGCACTGTGTAAAGTGTGCCTACGAATTAATCTGACTCCAGGACACAAGCATATAATAAAGACTAAAACTCATGCCATACGCAGGGCTGGAGAGATGCTCAGCAGTTGAGAACACTGACTGCCCTTCCAATGGACCAAGATTCAATTTCCAGCACCCACATAGCAGCTAATAATCACATGTAATCCCTCTTCCAGGGGGCCTAGAGACCTCTTCTGGCCTCTCTGGTCACTAGGCACGAGCGTGGTACACAGGCATACATGCAAGCAAAACATCCATGCACATTAAAAAATTAAAATTAAAAACTAAATTTTACCAAAAACCGTATTTAAATAATTTTCATAACAGTGCCCCTTAAGGAAATAACAACATGAATATAAAGCTCAAATGAGGAAAACTGTCAAGAGCTTCTTCTTTGAGGAGACAGGGAATTGACAGGAAGATTGTTTAAAATAATACTACAAAACACACTTGAGGGCTGGAGAAAAGTTCATTCCGTATACAAAAGGGCCTGAGTTCAAGTCCCCAGCACCCAAATGCAGCAGCTTGCCCTTGTTAGCCCAGTGCTAGGGAGTCAGAGATGAGAGGGTCCCCGAGGCTTTCTCGCCAGTCCGTCTACTGGAAAGCTCCAGCTCCAGCTCCAGTGAGACCCTTGAGTCAACAGAACTACACAATAAGACCATCTCGAAAAAATAAATACAACCAAGGTGAAGGAGCGGCTGACGAGGACATCTGATATCAACCTCTGGCCTCACAGACAGACACACACATACATTAGACAGACAAATGTGTGTGGTCATAACAAACACAGACATATATACAAAGACACCTGGGTATTATTTTCCTATCACTATAAGTTGATCTATTTTGGTTTACCCAAATTTTATTGAGAATAAAAGACTCATACAGAATGGCTTTCTGCCACTGAATATCCACCTTCAACTGCCAAAGCCATGAGTCTGGTTTGGTGGTGCTGAAATCACACACACATATACACATACACACACACATACACACATACACACACATACACACATATATACACACATACACACACATGTACACATATACACACATACACACATACACATACACACACACACACACACACCTTTATGAAACACTATTAGTGAATCCTGCTAATCTCAAATCCCTATACACCTGAGTGGATCTATATCGTGAGATAAACACTGTTAGAATAAAAATTTAGAACTCCACCCCACACACACACACACATTCATTAAATTTGTGTAACCACTTCCAAGAATGGAAGGCTCCACTCGGGGACAGGTTCCCCCCTTCCTTTCCCTCAAATCCAGAGATGTATTTTATAATCTCCAGCCAGCTCGCCGGCAAATCTCCATTCTTTCCGACCTGACAGACTGTTTGTCAGTTAAACTCACCCTGTCATGTATCCCTACCACTGCCAACTCATGCACGGAGACCTTCACTTTTACTGCTACCGCTTCACCCTGTGCAACCTTTGTCATTGATCACTGATCCGATCCAGTGCCCACATGTTCTCCAAGTGCCTACACAAGTAATGAGGTACTTGTGGTGTAAAATTAAACTGTCAACTGTCAGCGATTGATAACCACAGCGAGAGCTGACCTAGAACACCTGCACCGATGGCCGAGACAGGTGTGACATGTTTGATCGCTGAGGCCTGAGAGTCAGTGTGACCCAGTCTTGTCCGTCTATGGATTCTGCTTGCATTTCAGCCTCTTGGTTTCCCTATAGCCCTCAGTGAGAATCTCCACCGCGCAGAACACATTGCCAGAGCCCATCCGGGCAGCTAGGTTGAGTGGCCATGAAAGTAGGTTTCCAAACATCACACTGGTTCAAAGTGGTGCAGCCTAGAGGTTTGCAAAGATGGCATCTGGAGTCAGCTTGACGTTTTTCCTGTCACGTTCCCCCGGGCGCCCTCTTAAAGCTGGACTTGGGTGGCAGCTTTCACACAGCACCCTCCCTCCCTTGGTATGTCCGGGTGTGTGCCAGTGGCTGACAGAAGGGCCTTCCTTCGGGGCAGGCGCACTGCAGTCATTAAGGGTCTGGTGGAAGAAGGAAGCGGTCCTGACGGAGCTGCCTTGTGACTCTGAGCGTTTGCTAGAAGGCATTTGAGTTGAACTGGCTCCCATTCTGTTAAAGTGCCGTAAATGCAAGCTTCTCCTCCTCATGTGTAACTGAATAACCAGCACAAAGGAATAAACAATGCTGCACTAGAACCATAATTGTTTCTAATCAGGCTTGTTCCACCGCATTTAAAGTTTTTATTCAAGACTTTTATTATTTAAGCAAGTCGGGTTTTTTTTTTTCTTTCAATCCTTAAGGGGGAAAAAAATGCACCAAAATAGCTAAACTACCCTTTGTGAGAACCTGAGAAACATGATGGGCTTCTCATCTCGCTCTGCCGCCCGACTCCCACCACGCAGTTACACTATATTAAGTCCATGTGATGAGAAGATAAAAATCTATTAACTTTCCGCTGACCTTATCGACACAGGAATCTCTCTAGACATTACAAAAGCCATATCTCTTCTGACTTTTACATCCAGAACCTTGTGCTCTACGGTCCCAAGCCAAATGTAAAATCTTCATGATGAGTGAGACTCTGACACCAATTCAGATCCCAGCCTCGCCGGCTTGCAGCCGATGGAGGCTCCTCTGGGGCACAGAGGCTGGCCTTGACTTTGCATTTAACTTGAGGGGCTTTTTTTTTCTCGCCATATGCTACCGTGGACTCTGAGTCAAAACTATTTCACGAGAACCATATGTTATGAGAAACGCATGATGGAAAGTGAACGGGAAGAAGTTGCCCCATATCACTGCGTGATATATTGCAAACATAATTAAATCTGAGTAATACACAGTGTTGTTTCAGTTAATCATTTTTCTTTCTCAATTGAAGCAAGAAAAACATAGCCTGATTTCCAAATTACATACCAAAGTCCAGAGAAGCAAAAGGCAGAGCGGCGGCAGGAGACGAGAACATGGGCTGTACAACACGGTTTGAGACCCAGTAAAGGATCTTGTTGGATCTGAGACTCCTTTGCAAGAAGCTGACTAATGGCTGTGTGTGATAAGAGGTGCAACACACTGTTTGTTTCCCTGTGAGCCAACAATAAATCCACACCATCCACAACTTACAAGATGGACGTTGTGTTAGGAAGGGTTTTTACGGCTGTGATAGGGCATCAGGACCAAACTCAAGACCCTGGGCAGGAAAGAAAGGGTTGGTTCAGCTTTTGTCTCTCAGGCCGCTCTCCAACACTGAGGGGAGTCAGGGGAAGAAAGTGGAGGCGGGACCTGAAGCAGGGGCCATGGAGGCGTGCTCCTTACTGGCTTGTTCCCCCCCACCCAGTGGCCTGCTCCGCTAGCTTTCTTATACCGCCCAGTCCCAGAACATGCGCCCAGGGTTGTACCGCCCCTAGTGAGCCAGGCCCTCCCACTTTAATCGCTGATCAAGAAAATGGCCTGCAGGTTGATCGCATAGAGGCATTTTCTGGGTTGATTCCCTTTCCAGGATTTGTCTAGGTTTGTGTCACGCTGACAAAAGCCACCCAACACAGGAGTTAGGGATCACTCAGTCTTGGTTATTCGACACTCAAGAGCATGTGTTTCCATAAAGAGTTCATAAAGCTGTAAGGTTCCCAGGTTAGCCCAGGAAGACCTACTTAACCTATTAGTTCTGAAATGTTATCTCTAATACACCCTTTATAGCACTCGCTGGAGAAAGGCGAGACATTGTATTACATATTCAACTCAATTTAATAATCTATTTAATTTAAGTAGCTTCTGGTATATTCTTCCAGAATGTGATGGGTACTACCTGCCCACAAAGGAGGCAATTTCTTCACATGCCAAATATCCCCCTGCCAGAAGAAATCACATTCTTCTGGCGTCTTGGAACATCACATCACTACCCATATGGTTTTCTACCTAAGCTTCAGTTGTGAATGAACTCAGAGATACTATGCCCAGCGTACATTTTTATAGTCAACATTGCAGATCCAAGCATAATTTGGCAGGTTTTCAGTAACTATATGGGAATTTATGCTTGACTGCTTAACGGAATTCATCCTACTAAGAATGGCAAACATAGGTTCCCCTCGGTGGTGCTGGGAATGATGGGATTTGCTGGAGGCAGAAAAGAGGAAGAGCGAGGCGGACAGAACGAGGGCAACAATGGAAAACAACATTTGTTGTATACCCATTTTACAGATGAGCACAGCGTCACTACGCAATTTTTCTAAGCTCACACAAATCATCCATTGCTGAGCACTAGACATACAACTGCTATGTGTTTGCACACAAGAGGGACATCGCCTCAACTCCCTCAGAGCACAAGGCTGCCTCTGATTTGTGTTAGAGAAGGAGCGTCTCCGGTAGAATGCTCTACAGACAGTCGGGTTCCTGTGCTGAAGCTATGCGCGGGTTCCGCAAGGGCAGGGACTGCCCCAGTTTCAGGCCACAGACCGTAGAACAGAACTGGAGCAGAAGGATGAACAGCGCATTCCTACAGAAGCCACTGATCTAGAATGGCCTTACTCGCTGCAGGAATGGGTGACCAGTCAAGCCGATAGTCCAGACTCAGGTTCCATGTTTACGGGTTCCAGGAGAAGAGCTCCCGAACTTGCCTGATGAGAACTACCCTGTCCCCGGAGACCTGAGGTAGGGACACCAAGAGCCAGGGAACCGTTTCTGTAGAAATTGCTGGGTTTGGGGTGGATCAGGAAACCCTGCCTAAAGCATGCTCCTCTGCATCTTGAAACACGGTTTGCAGCAGTAGAAGGCACATTCAGATTCTTTGAGTAGTTAACACAGCCTTGATCCAAACCAAAGCACAATCTCATAAAAAAAAAAAAAAAGTCTGTAAACCATGTCAAGCTGCACTTCTGTCTAGATGGAAGGACCATGCCTAGCTAGCCATGGCCGGGAAGTTTCCCAGTTCTTCCCCAGGCCCTGCTCATGTGAGTGCATCAGTGTCGGCTGAACGAACAGATGATGGAACAGATGCCAACGTGGGCAAACAAACAAGCCGGCGGTTGTGAAGAGCGGAAGTGTTTCATAAGCCCAGTTTGGGGTTGCACGTAATAGCTTGGGAACAATGACAAACAAAATTTATTAATATTTCCTGTTTCCATTGCTTTCTTTTGACTTAAAGGCCTAGTTTACAACAGCTAATAATCTCTGGTCCTCGGGCCCAGGATTTACCTCTTTAGAAGTACTTATTTTCTTTAGTTATAATCAGACAGGAATGAAGACCGAGGCACTTAAGAGTGCATTAGCTGAACAAATCTTTCCCCTTTCTTTTTCTCTTTCTTAGTTTTATTTCTCTAATCTGCTAATTTGTGCCCAGAAATCAACAAGGAACATCAATATTTCTTGGGAGATACATAAGAAGGTGGAAATAATAAAGTTTGCTCTACAGTCTCAAACAGGATTGGCAAACCACTGTACTGTGGACATTTTGAGGCAGGTATTTCTTGGTGTGGACAGCAGTGTTGCACGACGGGATACAGAAGCCCAGTAGTTGGCTCCTGAAATCTCCAGACAGTTCCAAATGACCTCTGAGCATCATGAGGTCTGATCCAGTGGAGAGCCACTAATCTAGAACATATTTTAAAGCCATGCATTTGAAGGCCTGGAGGGAGGGCTCAGCAGGCGCAGAGCCCTGTCTGTGTTTGATTCCCAGCACCACAAAAGGCATAGTTCTCCACACCTGTCATCCCAACACTTGGGAACAGAAGGTTGGAAGATCAAGCTCATCCCCAACTACACAGTGAGTTCAAAACTATCCGGGACCAACAAGTAACTCTGTTGGTTTGGTTTGGATTTTTTTTTTAAGCAACTCGTTTTTAACAGAGAAGTTAGTCAATATTTGGCACTCATATAGAAGGATTATTAGTCTATAAAGTTGTTTAAACATCAAACAAAAATGGGCATATAATTTTCAAAGAAATCCTGAAGCTACCTTCTTATGGCAGATGAGGGACACCAGATCAAGGCTGAAGTTTTGTAAAACGCTAATAATAAATAACAACAATAATAAATAATAACAATAAGTAGGTAGGGGAGCACAAAGAGCCACTAGAGCCCCTCGGTTTTGGCAAAGCCGTCCAGGTTACCGCCCTTTGCCAGCACTGTTGCCCTTGGTTGTGTTGTTGTTGTTGCTAACCTGAAGAGACTTTAAGCATGGTTTTACTTTCTATATTCCTGGCTCTTACAAATATACAAATCCTCAAATACTGTCTTCTAAGGGTATCTTGTGAACTTTGATGTCCACGAAGCTTGGTGGCCCTTTTTTTATTTTAATGTGCTTATTTTCTTTCGAACCAGGAAACTGAGCTTTGTCAAGAGCAAATGGACCACAAGCCTCAAAAAGTCTGCGTTCCATTTGCAACTCAGAATGGTCAAATTCTCTTCAGGATCCCCAGCTAACCAATTCCAGAGTCTCACCCACCCTCACACCCCATCTCTCCAGGTTCTGCTTTGGATCGTGGTCAGCAAGGATCTACCCACCTAAGGATGTCCCTCCAGAGAAAAGGGAGTAGACAGGGAGACCAGTGGTCAGGTCTGACCTTGTTTTTCAGTTACACTCATCATCACCAGCACACGAGGTAAGAGACATGAAACAGGAAGGAGAGAGAAATCAGCTAAGCAGCATGTTCCCTGGCTTTCCCCAAGTTCAAATCCAACAAACAAGACATCACATCAAAGTTAAATTGTTTACACATTACATGACTTGTCCACTTCTTTTTTTCCTTACCACGGAGTTCCACAGTACAAAAATATTATTTCAGAAGCAAGGCTGTGAACGTTATTCATAACAGGATTTCAAACACATCCTGAGAGCGAAGCATCTCCTCAGATAGTGTGCCCTCAGTTACACGGGAGGCATGCTGGTTTTATTTGTCAGTGTTTGCCGAGGGGGTCACAATATCAGGAAGCAGGAGATGGCTCATCAAAGCGTCTCTGGGAGCTCTCGCCCCTCATCAGTTAGACAGTACCTTGTTTTTGACATGGGGGCGGAAATGCATCTGCCCCTGTCCATTGTTAGAAGCTTCCTTCTGTCTTTAAGGTTTTTGGAAGGAGCAGTCAAGACTCCACTTCTTTTTTCCAATAGGTAATTGTCACTAATTAATGCTTCTGCTTCATACAACAATGTGGACCTGTGACCCAAGAAAGCTGGGCTTCTACTCCAGCCCTAGAGCAAGGCCTTTCTAATCTCCCGACACTGGCCTGGGGGCCCAGGTCACAGGTGCAAGGCTGCCTGGCTACGGTCCTGAGCCAGCCTCCTCACCCTGCTTCAAAGTCAATGAGTTCAGTGGGGCAGCAAGACTTCAAGGAGGATGTGGCACCTAGCCAGTGAGTGTCTTCAGGGAGAGGGGTCTTCCCCGAAGGAGCACTTTCTGGGGAAGCGGAAGCCAGGCCTCTGATCTCATTGCACAGCCTCTTAACCAGGTAGGCACTGGGGACAAAGTGAAGAAAACAGAATTCCCAGGAACTAGATCTAGCTCAGGCCCTTCGTAAATCTCTTTATACATCTGACTAGACAACATGTTCTTATTTTCTGTGTGTGTGTGTGTGTGTGTGTGTGAGAGAGAGAGAGAGAGAGAGAGAGAGAGAGAGAGAGAGAGAGA